>NC_090655.1:288689825-288989825 GCF_040937935.1 Hyperolius riggenbachi | reverse complement strand
CACCGGTGAACTGTATAGGGGAGGGAGGTGGCCACTAGACACCAGGGAACTGTATAAGGGAGGGAGGTGGCCACTAGACACCAGGGAACTGTATAGGGGAGGGAGGGGGCCACTAGACACCAGGGAACTGTATAGGGGAGAGAGGTGGCCACTAGACACCAGGGAACTGTATAGGGGAGGGAGGAGGCTACTAGACACCAGGGAACTGTATAGGGGAGGGAGGGGGGCACTAGACACCAGGGAACTGTATAGGGGAGGGAGGGGGCCACTAGACACCAGGGAACTGTATAGGGGAGGGAGGTGGCCACTAGACACCAGGGAACTGTATAGGGGAGGGTGTGGACCACTCGACACCAGGGAACTGTATAGGGGAGGGAGGGGGCCACTGGACACCAGGGAACTGTATAGGGGAGGGAGGGGGCCACTAGACACCAGGGAACTGTATAGGGCAGGAGGGAGGGGGCCACTAGACACCAGGGAACTGTATAGGGGAGGGAGGGGGCCACTAGACACCAGGGAACTGTATAGGGCAGGAGGGAGGGGGCACTAGACACCAGGGAACTGTATAGGGGAGGGAGGTGGCCACTAGACACCAGGGAACTGTATAGGGGAGGGAGGTGGCCACTAGACACCGGGGAACTGTATAGAGCAGGAGGGGGGCAACTAGACACCAGGGAACTTTATAAGGGAGGGAGGTGGCCATTAGACATTGATGTTAGCCTATGACTTGGTCCCAGTGTACAGTGTTTGGCCCACTTTGTATTTGAGTTTGACACCCCTGCACTAGATATAGATGTGTTATACCTCTATTATTACACTAGATATATACTGTATATGTTATTTCCTCTATTCCTACACTAGACATAGCTGTGTTATACCTCTTTTATTGGTAGCAGGAAAAAGGGGCGTCGGCTGAGGGTGGACGTAAGGGGCACCGCCATAGACTTTAATGCAATTATCGTTAATACGGCAAAAAAAGCAGAAAAAAGGGCGCTGCGATAAATATCGTTCACAACATTAGAACTTTATAATTTTTGAAGTATGTTATCATTTTAGAAGCTGTATTTGTACTGACATTGGATTACACACAGGTGCACTCTATTTAGTCATTAGCACTCATCAGGCAATATCTATGGGAAACTGACTGCATTTATTTGTAAAAAATGTTTGGAATGATGTATGATTTTCGTTCCACTTCTCACATGTACACCACTTTGTATTGGTCTTTCATGTGGAATTCCAATAAAATTGATTCATGTTTGTGGCAGTAATGTGACAAAATGTGGAAAACTTCAAGGGGGCCGAATACTTTTGCAAGCCACTGTACCTCTATTATTACACTAGATAGAGGTGTGTTACAGCCAGTGGAGCAGCAATAGGGGTTGCAACCGCACCGGGGCCCTTGGGCCCCCATAGGGCCCTCCCTCAAACGCAGTATTAGCTCTTTGTTGGTCCTGTGTTTGTAATAATCACTTCTATAAATGCTTTGAATGATAATAATCAGTAACATGCTGTCCCCCCTCCCCCCTTCTGGCACCTCTGACACTGGGGTTGTCCTTGGCAAGTTCTGGTGCGCCGTATCAATTGTTCTGTATAAAGTGCTTGGGGGGCCCCAATGTAAAACTTGCACTGGGGCCCATAGCTCCTTAGCTACGCCACTGGTTATATCCTCTATTATTACACTAGATATACCAGTAGTTATGTTATATCCTCTATTATTACACTAGATATACCAGTAGTTACGTAATATCCTCAATTATTACACTAGATATACCAGTAGTTATGTTATAAGTCTATTATTACACTAGATATACCAGTAGTTATGTTATACCTCTATTATTACACTAGATATACCAGTAGTTATGTTATATCCTCTATTATTACACTAGATATACCAGTAGTTACATTATACCTCTATTATTACACTAGATATACCAGTAGTTACGTTATACCTCTATTATTACACTAGATATACCAGTAGTTACATTATACCTCTATTATTACACTAGATATACCAGTAGTTACGTTATACCTCTATTATTACACTAGATATACCAGTAGTTATGTTATATCCTCTATTATTACACTAGATATACCAGTAGTTACATTATACCTCTATTATTACACTAGATATACCAGTAGTTACGTTATACCTCTATTATTACACTAGATATACCAGTAGTTGCGTTATACCTCTATTATTACACTAGATATACCAGTAGTTACGTTATACCTCTATTATTACACTAGATATACCAGTAGTTACGTTATACCTCTATTATTACACTAGATATACCAGTAGTTACGTTATACCCTCTATTATTACACTAGATATACCAGTAGTTATGTTATACCTCTATTATTACACTAGATATACCAGTAGTTACGTTATACCTCTATTATTACACTAGATATACCAGTAGTTACATTATACCCTCTATTATTACACTAGATATACCAGTAGTTGCGTTATACCCTCTATTATTACACTAGATATACCAGTAGTTGCGTTATACCTCTATTATTACACTAGATATACCAGTAGTTGCGTTATACCTCTATTATTACACTAGATATACCAGTAGTTACGTTATACCTCTATTATTACACTAGATATACCAGTAGTTACGTTATACCTCTATTATTACACTAGATATACCAGTAGTTACGTTATACCCTCTATTATTACACTAGATATACCAGTAGTTATGTTATACCTCTATTATTACACTAGATATACCAGTAGTTACGTTATACCTCTATTATTACACTAGATATACCAGTAGTTACGTTATACCTCTATTATTACACTAGATATACCAGTAGTTACGTTATACCTCTATTATTACACTAGATATACCAGTAGTTACGTTATACCTCTTATTACACTAGATATACCAGTAGTTACGTTATACCTCTATTATTACACTAGATACAGATGTGCAGAAACTCCTGATGGATACTGTGAAGGATAATGCCTAGCTTCTGGCTGAATGGGTGACTCTGTGATTGTCAGGTGACTGTGATCTTCTACATTTACCTTTGGAGAGGACGGCGGAAGGCGCTCCTCCTTGCATGTGTTTGGGTGATGGAGTGACAGAGAATGCCGGACCACCTCCAGTAACTCAGGGTCCTCTTCCGAGCTGTGATATTCCGGTTGGATCTGGGCAGACATGCACAGTGCGGGCGTTCTATCTTCTGGTGGGTCAGAGAAGCAGCATGGCCATTTTGGGTTATCAACATCTGGAATCCCTGAAGACAAGTTTGCAGCTTTTCGCTTTACGGCCCTCCTCCTCCATTTATCGAAACGACAGTCGGTGTAAGTCGGTACTTCCTTAAAAAGTGTTGGCTCTGCATCCTTGCGAAGGTGCCGTAGCGTCCCCTTCACAGTATAGGAATCCAGGGAGAAATGATTAGAGCACATACGGAATTTATCCCCCTGACGATCTTCCAGCACCATCGGAACAAAAGCACAAATCTGCTCCTCCTCCATGCCGGCGTTCTGGAGCCAGCGCCTTATTCTCTGTGCATCTTTTGGCAACCTATGTAGAGAAACATCCGGGTACTTTGATTTCTGACCAGTCATGTGGATACATTTCTTGTAGATACAGCGAGGCATTTTCTGTAAAAAATAAATAAACATATCAATAAGACAAAAACACCTATGATGCCTGACGCCCGTCGGGGATCGGTAACATTGCTGGGACAGTACAAACGTATGTCAGCTGCGTAGCTGTACTGTCGCTATGCGGGGGGTTGAGCAGAGGGACGACACAGCGAAGCGTGCTGGAAGTGGCGGGAGATGGGCAGGTAGGAGGAGAGCAGAGGGATGACAAAGCGGCGTGTGTGTAACTTGGCGGAAGATGGGCGGGGTAGGAGGAGCAGAGGGACGACAGAGCAGCACGTGCGTGACGTGACGGATGGGGTAGGGGGAGCGTAGAGATGACAAAGCGGCATATGCGTGACGTGACGGGAGATGGGTGGGGTAGGGGGAGCGTAGAGATGACAAAGCGGCATATGCGTGATGTGGGGGGAGATGGGCGGGGTGGGGGGGAGCAGAGGGATGACAGAGCAGCGTGTGTGTGACATGGCGGGAGATGGGCGGGGTAGGGGGAGCGGAGGGACGACAGAGCAGCGTGTGTGTGAAGTGGCGGGAGATGGGCGGGGTAGGGGGAGCAAAGGGATGACAGAGTGGTGCATGATGTGGCGGGAGATGGGCGGGGTAGGGGGAGCAGAGGGATGACAGAGTGGTGCGTGACGTGGTGGGAGATGGGCGGGGTAGGGGGGAGCGGAGGGGCAACAGAGCAGCGTATGCGTGACATGGTGGGAGATGGGTGGGTTAGGGGGAGCAGAGGGACAGAGTGGCGCATGTGACATGGTGGCAGATGGGCGGGGTAGGAGGGAGCAGAGGGATGACAGAGTGGTGCATGACGAGGCGGGAGATGGGCTGGGTAAGGGGAGAGGAGGGACGACAGAGCGGCGCATGTGACATGGTGGGAGATGGGCGGGGAGGGGGGAGCAGAGGGGTGACAGAGCGGCGCATGTGACATGGTGGGAGATGGGCAGGGTAAGGGGGAGCAGAGGGATGACAGAGTGGCGCATGACATGGTGGGATATGGGCGGGGTAGGGGGGAGCTGAAGGACGACAGAGCGGCGCGTGTGACGTGGCGGGAGATGGGGTAGGGGACCACAGTGGGGCGACAGAGCGTGGAGACATGGCGGGAGATGGGACAGGGTGGGGGGGAGCAGAGGGACAACAGAGCAGCACGTGCGTGACAGGTCGGGAGATGGGCGGGGTAGGAGGAGCAAAGGGAAGACAGAGCAGCACGTGCGTGACGTGACGGGTGGGGTAGGGGGAGCGTAGAGATGACAAAGCTGCATATGCGTGACGTGGGGGGAGATGGGCGGGGTAGGGGGAACAGAGGGATGACAGAGTGGTGCATAACGTGGCGGGAGATGGGCGAGGTAGGGGGAACAGAGGGATGACAGAGTGGTGCATAACGTGGCCGGAGATGGGCGAGGTAGGGGGAACAGAGGGATGACAGAGCAGCGTATGCGTGACGTGGTGGGAGATGGGCGGGGTAGGGGGGGGAGCAGAGGGACGACAGAGCGGCACATGTGACATGGTGGGAGATGGGCGGGGAGGGGGGAGCAGAGGGGTGACAGAGCGGCGTGTGTGACGTGGTGGGAGATGGGAGGGGTAGGGGGAGCAGAGGGAAGACAGAGCGGCACGTGCGTGACGTGGCGGGAGATGGGACGGGGTACGGGGGAACGGAGGGACGACAAAGCAGCATGTGCGTGAGGTAACGGGAGATCGGCGGGGTAGGGGGGAGCGGAGGGAAGAAAGACCTGTGTGTGCGTGACGTGGTGGGAGATGGGCGGGGTAGGGGGGAGCGGAGAGACGAAAGAGCAGCATGTGCGTGACATGGCGGGAAATGGGCAGGTAGCGGGGAGCAGAGGGATGACAGAGCGGCGCATGTGACATGATGGGAGATGGGCGGGTAGCGGGGAGCAGAGGGATGACAGAGCAGCGTGTGTGACATAGCGGGAGATGGGCGGGGTAGGGGGGAGCAGAGGGACAACAGGGCAGCGCATGTGACGTGGTGGGAGATGGGCGGGGTAGGGAGCAGAGGAACGACAGAGCGGCGCATGTGACATGGTGGGAGATGGGCGGGGAGGGGGGAGCAGAGGGGTGACAGAGCAGCGTGTGTGTGACATAGCTGGAGATGGGCGGGGTAGGGGGGAGCAGAGGGACAACAGGGCGGCGCATGTGACGTGGTGGGAGATGGGCGGGGTAGGGAGCAGAGGAACGACAGAGCGGCGCATGTGATATGGTGAGAGATGGGCGGGCTAGGGGGGAGCAGAGGGGTGACAGAGCGGCGCATGTGACGTGGTGAGAGATGGCCGGGTAGCGGGGAGCAGAGGGATGACAGAGCAGCGTGTGTGTGACATAGCGGGAGATGGGCGGGGTAGGGGGGAGCAGAGGGACAACAGAGCGGCGCATGTGACGTGGTGGGAGATGGGCGGGGAGGGGGGAGCAGAGGGGTGACAGAGCGGCGCATGTGACGTGGTGGGAGATGGGCGGGGTAGGGGGGAGCAGAGGGATGACAGAGCGGTGTCATGATATAGCAGCTAGTTATGATGTTGCGATAATACAGTAGTATATTTTCATTTTTCTATCTGCTGTGTATTATGTCAAAGGTGTAGATATGTCAGGTTGGCTTCATGGAGTATGTAAATGCAAGTTAACTCTGCATTCATTGTCCAGCAGCTGTCATTGTCTGCTGCTAATTAGGAACCACTTAAGAGCAGGGAATGCTAAATGGATTTGCTAGCCTCTGGCAAGGAGATGGCTAAGTAGTCAATAGCAGTCAGGTCTTCACCTTTGATCTGCTGTCTCAGATGTGATTGTCTGTGTCTGGGTACAGGTAATTACATAACAATATTGTGTTGAACTCTGTAAACAGCACCTGTTGGCCAAAATACAATCTGACTAACTGAGTCTGCCAAGTTCAAAGTGGACAGGAAAACCCTTGGAATTTACATGACAGGAGGGAGCCTCACTCTTTTGATGTATGTACTAGACTATCATTTTACCCCAAACTTCACAAGCTAAAACAGGAACGCTTTGAAGTTGCATGCGTTAAACAGGAAATTGGATTATTCCTGCACCTGGACATTGGGGTAGCCCCGGGGCACACATTTTGCTATAAAACAGCAGCTAGGACTCTCAAAAATCATCTTCTCTTGGAGGTAGCACATAGCTAGAGGGATCCCGAGCGAATCGGAACGGTGTTCGCCCGCCAACCCCGTTCTAACCTACGCACTAACGTTATGTGCAACTTGTCTTGTTCTGTATCCTTGTAACTTTTACTTTGTAACTTTTTTTTACTTTGTTTTTTGTACATCTTTTGTATATATTATTTTCTGCATGGTTCCACTTTTTGGAATATTAAATCGTTATTTAATAAGTTTGACTTCTGCTGTACTAAACTAACACTCATAGCCTAGAAGAGACTGAAGCGTAACTGGGTATAAGTCCATGCCTGATTGTACGTTTGAGCAACACTACCGTATGAGATTGTAACGGCATTGTGTGTATGTGGCACTTTTGCACTCGACAGCAGAGTGGCTAACCGTATCGTTCGGAACGACTGTTAGTGGTTTTGCTGCACTACAGTGTAACTTGCATTACAAGTCAGTGCCTGATCGTGCCGTGTTACTGTACAACTGTACTGTGTGTGTATGTGCGTGGCGTTCCCGTATTTAGCCTAAAGCGCAAAGCTGAACCGAATACGAATACGCGGATTGCATGAGCACTCGACAGCCGAGTGGACGTGTCTAGCAACAGCAAGTGGTGGTAGTAAGAAGCGTTTGAGGAGTAACAGCCTTGTTTTTAGCTTGAATAAGGCTGCTCCCCGCTTGATCTGGTCAAACCCGCAGTCGGGAACCGTATACGCAGGCGTGCCGCGGGCCGGTTCCTGACAAGCGGTGCATGTGACGTGGCGGGAGATGGGCGGGGTAGGGGGGAGCGGAGGGACGACAGAGCGGCGCATGTGACGTGGTGGGAGATGGGCGGGGTAGGGGAGAGCAGAGGGACGAAAGACCTGCGTGTGCGTGACATGGCAGGAGATGGGCGGGTAGCGGGGAGCAGAGGGACGACAGAGCAGCGTGTGCGTGACATGGTGGGAGATGGGCGGGGTAGGGGGGAGCAGAGGGACGACAGAGTGGCGCATGCGTGAGGTGGCGGGAGATGGGCGGGATAGGGGGGAGCAGAGGGACGACAGAGTGGCGCATGTGACGTGGTGGGAGATGGGCGGGGTAGGGGGGAGCAGAGGGATGACAGAGTGGTGCGTGACGTGGTGGGAGATGGGCGGGGTAGGGGGGAGCAGAGGGACGACAGAGCGGCGCATGTGACGTGGCGGGGGAGTTGGTTCGGAGGGACGACAGAGCAGCGTGTGCGTGACATGGCGGGAGGTGGGCAGGGTAGGGGGGAGCAGAGGGACGACAGAGCGGCGCATGTGACGTGGCGGGAGAAGGGCGGGGTAGTGGGTGCGGAGGGACGACAGAGCAGTGTGTGCGTGACATGGCGGGAGATGGGTAATTGGCCATACACAATGGTGCACATCACTCTTGTATAGCGATGCCGACAGGGATGGAGTCTGTCTGTTGCAGTGAAATAGGCAACGTATATGGACTGATGGACTACATAAAAAGCATTGCACACACTCCACGTTTCCACCATTGTGTGGGCCTGAAGATTGGACCAGGATATCTATTTTTCTAACAAACAACCTGAATGCAATTAATCCATCCAACAACCATTTCAGCCCGCGGGGATTTTTCACCTTATGCATCAGAGCAATTTTCACCTCCCATTCATTCGCTAATAACTTTATCACTACTTATCACAATTTATTGATCTACATCTTGTTTTTTCCGCCACTAATTAGGCTTTCTTTGGGTGGTACATTTTGCTAAGAATAATTTTTTTATAAATGCATTTTAACAGGAATATTAAGAAAAATATCATTTATTTCTCAGTTTTCAGCCATTATAGCTTTAAAATAATACATGCTACCATAATTAAAACCTATGTATTTTATTTGCCCGTTTGTCTCAGTTATTACACCATTTAAAGGGAACCTTAAAGGGACACTTAAGTCAAACAAAAAAAATGAGTTTTACTCACCTAGGGCTTCCAATAGCCCCCTGCAGCTGTCCGGTGCCGTCGCTGTCTCCCTCCGATCCTCCTGGCCCCGCCGGCAGCCACTTCCTGTTTCGGTGACAGGGGCTGACAGGCTGGGGACGCGAGGGATTCTTCGCGTTCCCAGACACATTAGCACCCTCTATGCTGCTATATGGTATATGATATATGCTATAGCAGCATAGATGGCGCTATTGTGGCCAGGAACGCGAAGAATCACTCGCGTCCCCAGCCTGTCAGCTCCTGTCACCGAAACAGGAAGTGGCTGCCGGCGGGGCCAGGAGGATCGGAGGGAGACGGCGAGGGCACCGGACAGCTGCAGGGGGCTATTGGAAGCCCCAGGTGAGTAAAACTCATTTTTTTTTTACTTAATTGTCCCTTTAACTCTAAAAAAAAAAAAAAAAAAAGTTTTACTTACCTAGGACATGTACCAGCCCCCTGCAGCCATCCTGCGCCCTCGCAGTCACTCATGGCTCCTCTGGTCCCTCGTTGGCAGCTAGTTTAGTTTTTGCCGACCGCCATGCGTACCTTTTTACACATTCCCGCTGGTGCAGGAAGTTATTGTGGACATCAACAAGTAACTTTTTACGCATTACGTGTGTAATGCATAAAATTTTACGCATTACAACCATAACGCGTAAAAATTTACTTGTTGATGTCCGTAATAGCTTCCTGCACCAGCGGGAATGCGTAAAAAAGGTACGCATGGCAACCGGCCAACTCCCAGTCGGCAAAAACGAAACTAGCTGGCAGCGGGGGACCAGAGGAGCCATGAGTGACTGCGAGGGCACAGGATGGCTGCAAGGAGCTGGTACATGTCCCAGGTAAGTAAAACTCATGTTTTTTTAGAGTTAAGGTTCCCTTTAAATTTTGTCCCTATCACAATGCATGGCGCCAATATTTTATTTGGAAATAAAGGTGCATTTTTTCAGTTTTGCGTCCATCACTATTTACAAGCTTATAATTAAAAAAAATTTCATAGTATACCCCCTTCACCTGCACATTTAAAAAGTTCAGACCCTTAGGTAACTATTTATGTTTGTTTGTTTTTTAAATGTAATTTTTTTTCATTAAAAAATTTATTTGGGCAATTTTTTGGTGTTGGGAAATAAACAGTCAATTTTTAATGTTCTGTGTAAAATGGTATGTAAAATGTTTGTAGATGTAGTTTTACTATTTGGCCACCTTGAGTTTTTTTTTCTCCTTGTGCTTCTCGCTAACCGGAAGCACAAGGAGGACGGGGAAACTTTTTTTTGCAGAAAGACTGAAGCCTCTAGTAAGAGAGCTTCGGTTTCAGTGTTGGGGACACGGATTGATGATAGGGAACCACGTTCCCGTTCACTGATCTGAGGGCTACCGGGGGACTGCACTGGGGCGCGCCCGCGCGCGGGAGATTGCCGATGCGCGGCACCGCAACAGAGCAGCCGCCTGGACGTGAGGATCACGTCCGGGCGGCTGAAATGGTTAAAGATCGCAATAGGTTAGTTTTCATCTATGTGATTTATTTTTTGTTGTCCAGGTAGTCCCCGATTTACGAACAAACCGCTAATATTAACGGCCCAATCCCGTCCCATTAATGTAATTTCTGCGAGGGGTAAGTGTGAAGAAGCATTTTAAAAATTCCAACGATTGCAGGCGCCGGTCTCCCTCAGTGGATGCGGTGCTGGGCTCATCTCTGCACCGAGTCCAGCTCTGTCCTTCCTTCTCTATCCTCCACCTTCATGCTCTTGTGCAGATCATCGCTTCCTGTATATTACATGACACACAGGAAATAGTACTGTACACTAGAGCCTGCAGGAGGTGTATAGGCCAGGATCGCGATCTACAAGTAGATTGAGGACTACACTGCTGGCTACACCTCTAATTTTGCTGTTCTGCTGCCCTATGCAGAGCAGCATGCAGCCAAACAGATGAGGCTCAGGGAGATGCATAATTGAGCCAGGGGTGGTCCTTCTGCCTATTACTTCCCCGCCCACCCATCTTCGTCCACTCCTAAGGCTGAGCTGTCCTCCACCACCACCATGGTAAAATCCACATTGCTGGTGCTGCAGAACGGGCTCCGAGACCTAATTTCAGTGGCAACCGGCAGTGGGGAGGAGAGCAGTGGTCTAGCAGAGAGGCAATAGGCCACCTCTCTACTTTCTGCTGTGGCTAGTCGCTGATATGAGGTCTATGCACCAGGCATGCAGTGACAGTGAGGGAGATCCCAGTATGGTGGAGGAGTGTTGCTCAGTGTAACAGCTGCATCCGTTGCAGGGGGTGGGGGCATGCCTGGCTGCCTACACTGGAGCACCTATGCCTGGCTAATTATACTGGAGCACCTGTGCCTGGCTACCTATACTGGAGCCCCTATGTCTGGCTACCTATACAGGAGCCCCTATGTCTGGCTACCTATACAGGAGCCCCTATGTCTGGCTACCTATACAGGAGCACCTATGTCTGGTTACCTATACTGGAGCACCTATGCCTGGCTACCTATACAGGAGCACCTATGTCTGGTTACCTATACTGAAGCACCTATGTCTGGTTACCTATACTGGAGCACCTATGCCTGGCTACCTATACAGGAGCACCTATGCCTGGCTACCTATACAGGAGCACCTATGCCTGGCTACCTATACAGGAGCACCTATGCCTGGCTACCTATACAGGAGCACCTATGCCTGGCTACCTATACAGGAGCACCTATGCCTGGCTACCTATCCTGGAGCACCTATGCCTGGCTACCTATCCTGGAGCACCTGTGCCTGGCTACCTATCTTGGAGCACCTGTGCCTGGCTACCTATCTTGGAGCACCTGTGCCTGGCTACCTATCCTGGAGCACCTGTGCCTGGCTACCTATACAGGAGCACCTGTGCCTGGCTATCTATACTGGAGCACCTATGCCTGGCTACCTATACTGGAGCATCTGTGCCTGGCTACCTATACAGGAGCACCTATGTCTGGCTATCTATACTGGAGCACCTATGCCTGGCTACCTATACAGGAGCACCTGTCTGGCTACCTATCCTGGAGCACCTAAGTCTGGCTACCTACACTGGAGCACCTAAGTCTGGTCACCTATACAGGAGCACCTATGCCTGGCTACCTATACAGGAGCACCTATGCCTGGCTACCTATACAGGAGCACCTATGTCTGGCTACCTATCCTGGAGCACCTGTGCCTGGCTACCTATACTGGAGCACCTATGCCTGGCTACCTATACTGGAGCCCCTATGCCTGGCTACCTATACTGGAGCACCTATGCCTGGCTACCTATACTGGAGCACCTATGCCTGGCTACCTATACTGGAGCCCATATGGGGACAGTGTAATGATTGGCTGCTCCCACGTTGCCTATGTTCCCCTACGTGGTCAGTGTATTGATTGGCTGTTCGTGTGTCTCCCTGTGCTGTGTTCCCCTATGCCTGCTGTTTTAGACTGAATATAAAATATTTATACTGGTTTATTTATTTTTTTATTTAAATGTCATTAAAAAGTTATATTATTGTTAATTTTTTTTTTATTGTTGAAACAAAAAAAAAATGTATTGTGCTGTTTGAAAGTTTATTTGAACAAACATTTTTTCTTAATAACAATTGTTTTTTCTTCAAGTATACAGTGCTGCCCATAATTATTCATATGTCTGTCAAATTTTGACTTAAAGTTATCAGCAAGTAATTTTTTGACGGGAAATGACATAGGGTGTCTCACAAAAGATAATAAGACGATGTACAAGAGGCATTATTGTGGGAAAAATCATTCTCAGCTTTTATTTACATTTGAGAAAAAAGTGTCCAGTCCATAATTATTCACACCCTTCACAAACTGTCACAGTCTGTGGAAAAATCCAAAGTTCTATACCATTCCAAATAGTCCAAGCTGTTCTAAAGAATCCCAATTACCCTGGATTAATTGGGAACAGCTGTTTTAATCACTTCAACAGCTCTCTGCAGTTGGTTTGTGGACAGTCATGGCTAAGACAAAGGAGCTCAGTGAGGCCCTACGGCTGCGCATTGTGGCTGCTCACAAGTCAGGAAAGGGCTACAAGGCCATTTCTAAATATTTTCAATTTGTGTAGTAAGTGTTATAGCTGTGCAGCACACTGACAAAGCTGAACAGAACTTGAGTACAGTGCCTGTTATATTCAAAACCTTATGTACTAGGGTGGGGTTAAAGGCCCTCCCGTACCTTCCTTCTCACCCCAGAGCATGGCTGGCAGAAATTAAGAAGTTAAAAAAATAAGAATGAATTCACTTTATGTTCTAAACTTCACTGTAGTGACTGAAAATGTTTTTTTCAAAGAAAAAAAAAAAAAATCAAAAAATGGCATAATGTACATCAACGTGGATAAGCAAAACAGGATGATAACAGTAATATACAAAATCAACTTATATTAAATTTATGAAATTTATTCCAAAAAGTGAATATTCTCTCAATATACCACAAAGATATATTTTTATAAGATATGTTATAAAAAAAAAAAACATTTGCTGTACTCAGGGCTGCGGAGTCGGAGTCGTGGAGTTGGGCAATTTTGGGTGCCTGGAGTCGGAGTCGGGAGAAAATGCACCGACTCCGACTCCTAATGAATTTGTAACTGTAATTAAAATAGAAAATATGATAAAATGTTCTATTTCTCAGATAATAGTCATTAAAAATAATGTATATATACAGTATATATACAGTAATAGCTGTGCTTAGTCCACAAAAATGAAATAAACCAATCAAAATTAGTTACTTGTGCTGCTTCAATAAAGCAGTCCCCGTATTTTTAAGGTCAGATATACATATCTGATTGTGACTGTATATATGATGTGTACACAGGAATCTCTTATATATACTAAATAACATCTATGCTGTAAGAATAAAGCCTGATGTGTAGCTGTGTCACTAATAGAGATGGTCAATGAGATGGAAATAATTCTGCACTGATGCTGATTTATGCAAATGTATGCACTCCCTTTGCTGATGAAATCAAATAATTTGATATGTTGTTAAAATTTGGTTTGGCGACTACAAATTAAAGGGTACCTGAGACGGATGAAAAGTAAAGTTTTATACATACCTGGAGCTTCCTCCAGCCCCCTTCAGGCTAATCAATCCCTCGCTGTCCTCCACCACCCGGATCTTCTGCTATGAGTCCTGGTAATTCAGCCAGTCAGCGCTGTCCGGCCGAATGCCGCTCCCACAGCCAGGAACATTCTGCACCTGCGCAATAGTGCTGCACAGGTGTAGTATGCTCCTGGCGGCGGAGTGTGTGCATGCGCACTACGCCCGACTGGCTCAAGTACCTGGACTCATAGCAGAAGATCCAGGTGGTGGAGGAGGACAACGAGGGACTGATTATCCTGAAGGCGGCTGGAGGAAGCCCCAGGTATGTATAAAACTTTAATTTCATCTGTCTCAGGTTTACTTTGTTACACAGTAGTACTATACTCTACATATGCACTCTCCACAGAGCTGCAGGGAATCCACTGAGAATGCTGTGCACATTGAACACAGAGGTGTTGTCTGTCACCCATAAACCTTGTTCAGATTGTGCATGAAGAATGTGTAATAGAGGAAGAATCTCCTCATTCCCCTGCAGAGTACCTGCACATCATTCTTACATGTACCCACACTTACATTGCCTAGGGCCTGATAGATGTTCTTTGTTCCGGTCTGTACCTTTTACAAGTACTCTTACCAAGGACTAGTTGTAGTCTATGACTAAAGATAATAAATGTGGCAGTCTCCATATCCTTCTCACTTCAGTTGTCTTGTAAAATTCCTAAGCGTTGGCAGTTAAAGGGACTCCGAGCAGTGCAGAAACTATGGAAAGATGCATATCATTTTAAAGCTCTCTTTCTCCTCTTTCCAATGATATATACACCGCCGCCCTACGCCTTTTAGTTTTCGCTATTTTTGCAATTGAAATTGCCGCGGCCGCAACTTCGATCGCGAATATAGAGAAAACTAAAAGGCGTAGAATGACGATTTAGGTGTCGTCAGAAAGAGGAGAAAGAGAGCTTTAAAATGATACCCATCTTTCCATAGTTACATTGTATTACACAGGGCGACTTTTTCTCAAAGTCAGCAGCTCCATTCAGCAGAAAAAGTCGCCCTGTGTAATACAATGAAACTATGGAAAGATGGGTATCATTTTAAAGCTCTCTTTCTCCTCTTTCTGGCGACACCTAAATCGTCGTTCTACGCCTTTTAGTTTTCTCTATATTCGCGATCGAAATTGCAGCCGCGGCAATTTCAATCGCGAAAACTAAAAGGTGTAGGGCGGTAGTTTATCTATCATTGGAAAGAGGAGAAAGAGAGCTTTAAAATGATATGCATCTTTCCATAGTTTCTGCACTGCTCGGAGTCCCTTTAAGAGACGAATTTCATGTTACATACTTTTAATCAACAAAATTGTAATATGCAAATTAGAGGAGTCGGAGTCGAGGAGTCGGAGTCAGTGGAATCCTAAACTGAGGAGTCGGAGTCAGTGGAATCCTAAACTGAGGAGTCGGAGTCGGTGGATTTTTGGACCGACTCCACAGCCCTGGCTGTACTTAATACTTAACACATAAAAGTTTTGAAGATATAAATGAATTTGTTTTGATATTTTTTCAAGAAATAGAAAAAAAAATATACTGGGAAAAAATTAGAAATATATTCCCACCATTCTAATAATATTTGTATCTTCAAAAAATGTAGCAAAAAGTTATTTACATAAAATGGTAGTTAATAACATTAAAAAATTAAACAAAACCAATCGAAATTATTTTTTTTTAATTAACTTTTCTTATTTACATAATGAAGAAAAAAAAAACATAAATGGGAGGTAATTTTCAAAGACTTTGTAACCTCAATAATAACTAGTTTAACGTCATTAGTATTTGTGACTAGAGCCAAACCGGCTTTGACCGTTCAGCAATCATATCCTCAATGTCTGGCTTTGGAACAGTAGAAATGTTCAATGGCAGTGAATCAGATTTAGATACCCAATCAGTTTCCAGTGTACCTTCACACATTTTTAAAGTGTCCACAAGAATTGGAGATAGGAAGCCCCAATTTTTTTTTTCAAACTTATTTCTCAAAACCCTTTTGTTTTTTCCCTTTGGGGGCACAAGGCTGTATCTTTTAGATCCTTTTTTCCTACTACCTTTTTGATCCCGATCAAAACCAGCCTGAAGTCTGTTAACGTTAAAGTTGTTTGACAATGCAGCAAGAATAGTTCTGCATTCCAGATCATCAGAACTGTAATGAGATCTTTTTGACCTATATTTCAGCACGTTACTGTGAAATTTTTCTAGTGGGCCGGTATGACAGGACCAGGTCAGATGTGGAAGATCATTCAGCAGTTGTTTGTTGTTTACTATTGCTGTTAGTCGCTCGTATGCAGGAGTTTCACGGTCCAGCCACATGGACTCGTCTACTTGATTTTCAGAAAGTTCTTGGTGGGCACATTTCCTGATTTCTCCATCCTCCACCCATTCATGCTCATTGACCACATGATGAAGTAAAGACTGCCAGTTCTTACGAAGTTTTTCGGGATCATTTTCACAATTTTTGATTGCCCACCAAAAGTGATTGTTGAGTTCACTGATCCAGGGTGTTAGAGTAGAACAGGTTCTGTTTTGGCTGAATTTTCTGATTTTTTGAGAGATATTTTTTGCATAATGCCACACATCGAACTGATGATTGATGTGTGGATATTGCTCTCTCATAACTTTCTGTATGTCTGCATGTCGGTCAGAAGCAAAAAATATAATTTCATACCCATCATCAATTACACGGGCTATGCACTTCTCAAAGGCAAACTTCTCCATGGCAACGGAGGAAGAACACTGGGTACTTTGTACGACTTCAAAATCTAAAATCTTCCCACTAAGCAGGTCCATCAATGTGTACATACAGTATTTAGCACTGTGTCCACGGCTGTCGCACTGTCCATCTCCTGCCACTGTCACCGGCTCATTAAACAATTCTTGTTTGAGGTTTTCTTTTTCCATGGTCCAGGCACGACTAATTGCGGGGAAGAGGTATTTTTTTTGGTAATCATGGAAAGTTTTTTCACTAAAAAATTGCATACCAAAAACAGTAAGAAAATCATTCAGTCTTGTGAAGTTTAGCCCTGTACACAGCGCAGATGCTGCTAAAAGAAGATTTCCTGCATAGTAACGTTTTATTTTTGGTTGTGATTCAAAGATTTTGAAGTCATGTCCATCCTCACATTCACCTCTTACTATAACTGCCGATCCTTGCATTTGTTTGTTAAACTTTTTGATTTTACGGTTACAGGCTGGGTCCCCAAGGCATGTCATTTTCTGTATCAAGTTGTCTAGGCAAGATTCGAATACAATAAATTTACGTTGAAACGCAATGTTTTTAAAATATTCGTCAGGATCAGATGGTGATCCTGTACGTGTCGATTCTTGAAGGTCACAAAGTGCACTTATTTCAGATTTGTCTAAACTAAAATCAAAGCGGTTGAATTGCTCATCACTATCTTTCCCTTGATCAAGTATTGAACATGAGCTTTCCATTGGTCTTCTTGAATCAAACTGATCTTCAGAATTTCCTTCTGCCTGAGGGTGGGATGGAAGCGGATTAAAAGGGGCGACATTTGAGATAGTGCTTTCTACTAAAACTGGTAAAGTTATTGTACTTTGTGGTAAAGTAATTGGACTTTCATATAGGCTTGGTAGAGATGGTTGTAAAGGAATTTGTGCACTAGACAAAGTTTCGGACGGATTTTCCAGTGTTACATAGACTATGTTGTATGGATTTTCCATATATTGAACTGACGATGGACTTCCACTGTCTGATAACAGGTCAGATTGAGTAGAGCTTAGGTCTTCAGTCTGTGTTGATATATTTTTACAGCGTACTTTTTCTTTTTCTTTGTAAATTCGATAACAATGTGGACAACTGTACGTCGATTCTCCCAATTCTATCAAATGGCGAAATTTCTTTTTTTTTTTCGGGGGCAAATCAATATTTTTTGGTTTTCCGGACGTCATAACAGCTTCCTCGTTTATGACTACATTGTTAGTGTTGGAAGGGAAAATTGAGGGAGCTGCATCTTTGACTAGCGTTTTTCTTTTAGTTTTCGTTTTGTAACACTCTGGTGTGAAATGGTTGGAACATACTCGGTACAAATCTGAAGGTTTTCCTTTCAAAATTTTGGATGAAAGAGCATCAATGTCGACAAACGTTTGACCTGTTCTCTCTAGCCAGAGTTTAATTTTGTCGACAGTGTTCGGAAAGCAATGCAGACTAATGTTCTCATCTTTTCCCGTAAAATTAGGGCAACCGACAATTATGCAGTTAGGCATGTTCTCCAAAACTAAAGGGGAAAAAAAAATGAATGTAAAAAAAAATGTAAAATAACAAATACATACTAAAGCTTCTAAAATAGTCACCTATCGATTTAAAATATATCACTCTCGATCTGCCATCAGACTGACACTAACAGTACCCAATCGGCCACAAAATTGAGGCTAACGATCTGCAATCAGACTGGCACTAAGAATAAACGATCTGCCATCAGATTGACAATAACAGCAGAGTTCTCCACAGAATTTTTTTCATGCCGGGTGGCATGAAAAAGTAGCTGGGTGGGGCGCAACGGGAAGAATGCTTACAGCATAGGACATCCCTCCACCCCCTATCATGTCCCATGCACCCCTGCACTCCCCATCATGGCCTATGTACCCCTGCACCCCCTATCACATCCCCTGCACCCCCTATCATGTCTCATGCACCCCCTATCATGGCCTATGCACCCCTGCACCCCTTATCTTGGCCTATGACCTCCTTCACCCCCTATCATGGCCTATGCATCCCTGCACCCCCTATCATGGCCTATGCACCCCCTATCATGGCCTATGCATCCCTGCACCCCCTATCATGGCCTATGCACCCCTGCACCCCCTATCATGGCCTATGCACGGCTATCATGGCCTATGCACCCCTGCACTGCCTATCATGGCCTATGCACCCCTGCACCCCCTATCATGGCCTATGCACGGCTATCATGGCCTATGCACCCCTGCACCCCCTATCATGGCCTATGCATCCCTGCACCCCCTATCATGGCCTATGCATCCCTGCACCCCCTATCATGGCCTATGCATCCCTGCACCCCCTATCATGGCCTATGCACCCCTGCACCCCCTATCATGGCCTATGCACCCCTGCACCCCCTATCATGGCCTATGCCTATTTCCTTACCATATAGGTTATTGCACTCTCAAACACATTTCATTTCATACAATAGGCACCAATATCACACTCCACAAATTACTGCACTTTAGTATGCGCCCCCCCTCCCCATAAAGAACCCACCACACTCCACATATTATTGCACCGACCTACAGATTACATAGCTTATTAGTGATCACTTCACATCACCCTCCTTACAGCACAGCACAATACATTAAAAAGGAGCTGTCAGCCATACTATCTCAGAAAAAAACCCATAACATATGTATTGCACTGTCCATGTTTTGATTTTAGTGATTTTTCTACAGTAAAAAAAAAAAATCCTTCTTAGCATTTCCCATTTTAAGTGTGGCTACTGTGAAGCCAATTCTGATGCAATTTCCTCCCTTACTCTCCTTTGCCTGATTTGCCCGCCATTCACTATAGAAAGTGCCTTGTCTCAGCATGAGAAATATTGGCCAATCAGAGAGGAACAGAGGTGTGGGCGGGGAAAACCAGAGGGAAAGAGGCTTCAGCCAAACAGGCTGCATTAGTTAAGTCTGAGGGGAAATAGAGAAGCAAAAAAGGACAACCCAGCATGCCCTGCAACTTCCTTTTTGTGTACCAAATTTTGTGTGTACCAAACAAGAGTCAGGTAAACTGGGGAATGATCATTTATCAACAAGAAAAGTAATGGTGATTTTAACGTTTGGATTGCCTGGTTAGCATTCTTATTACTTGTTTACCAGATAAAAATAAAGAATTGATTTTTGATTTTATGCCCGGCTCTTTAGCACAATACATTGCAGTCCATACATTACTACGACCATTCCATTTATAATTACACAACCACTCTATACCACTGTGATTATTACACCCTGCAGTATAGGGCAACCCTCTACCCTGATCCAGTGTGCTTGCACTGTTACAACACCCCCCCCCCCCCCCTTCACCAATGTCACCCACTCCCTCTGCTCACCCCATTGGCAGCCACGATCTGGATGATGAGCTGGATGGCCTCCTTCATAGAGTAGCATCCCATCCTCCTGACCACCAGCACTCCTTCCTGCTGCTCGCCGGGCTCTGTGCACCCCAGGATGCTCTGGATGAAGTTATCCATCTAGCGGGGCTTCTGCTGGAAGACGGTGACCCACGTCCCAGTTCGCTGGTCCTGGAGACTGGATCGCCTGCTGCCCAGGGGAGCGCCGGCCAGGCCGCTCTACGGATGGGGGAGGAGTACTGGGAGGGGACCGGAGGATGTGCTCCCTAGTTCCTGCTGCGCTGCCCACCCGTAGTCAGTCAGACCTCCTGATGAGCGGCAGCCAGCAGGGGTGAGAGAGGGGAGCGATGTGCGGTGACGCGCCAGACTTCAAGTGATGTCACTTCCTGTATTTGAAGTTTATGGCGTGTTACCACACATCGCTCCCTTCTCATATCCATGATCTGGAGGTCTGACTGACTCTACGGGCGGGCAGCATAACGGGAACTAGGGGCAGCTATGCAGAGGGAAATCCGCTCTGTGCCAGCGCATATCAGCACACGGAAAAGCTGGAGAACTGTGTGTAAATGTGGGCGGGCCTTGGATAGCACCCGGGCGGGGTTTCAAAAGAGCCGGGCGGCTCCCCCACCTAATTAGTCCTGAGGAGAACACTGAACAGTAAACGATCTGCCATCAGACTGACACTAACAGTAAAAGATTTGCCATCAGGCTTATGCTGGGAATACATGTTACTTTTTTGGGGTCGATTCTCAGCGCATCTATTAACCATTCGATCCTCTGCTTGAGTCTCTTATCTTCCGCTCGTTTTCCTTATCTTTTTTTCCATTAATTTCTATGAGAAATCGAGCGGAAAAGAATCGAACAGAGAATCGGACATGATGGAATTTTATCTATCGAAGGCAACTAACGTAACGATTCTGCCGCAAAAACGTGACGTGTATTCCCAGCATTGGAAGAGTACACTACAGTGTTCTCCCCAGGTTCTTTTAGGCGGGTGCATCACCCGGCTAGTTTGGGTGACCACCCGGCTGTCATCGTCTCACCTCCTCCTCCGTTTTAAGCAGAGTTGTGCAGAAAAGCACCGGCCTTCCATGCTCTCATCTCACCCCACCCGGCTACTTTTTCATGCCAAAAAAATTTCTAGAGAAAGCACCGTACTATCTACCATCTGTTTTACAGAAACATTAACCAATATTCCAAAATTGATTAAACCACCAATCTGATGGAAGATTGAATATTACCTGCTACACATCATCAAATTTATATCAGATAAACTGAGCCATTCGATTTACAAATGGAACCACCATCTGATTTCAGTTCATTTTTTGATAGATTTTTTATTAAATTCTGTAAAAAAAAAAATCAAGAAAAACGAATGTAAATCAGATTGGACCTGTGGGAAGATATCGCATTGACCAGTGTGTCTGAATGGAAATTGCATGGTGTGTACCAGGATTTCACAATTACAGATTATCACATGATAAAGTCATTAGTGAACGCCTGAGCCTACCAATAATATGCACGATATATGACATGCAATTTTCCGTCACATAGACGGGTCAAATCGATAGTCTGGAACAGGTCTGATATGATTTACGATAATATATCTTGTCGATATTTTACAGAATTGATCAGAAAATAAATCTGAAAAACAATATGGAAGCAGATTAGATCTGTTGGCAATCGAATTGTCCCATGTTTTGAAAGAAATTGTATATTGAGTAGCAGGCATAAAGAGAAGGCCAATCCCGACATGAACGATATTAACACTGACAATCAATTTCCCTCCAGCAATGGACGATCACATTGTTTTTGCAGTATAAACACAGTATGTTGTCTCATAATCCCACCTATGACATCCTTCCACCCTTCCCCCACACCCAATAGCAATCTGTAAGGACTCAGCCACACTATAAGCGCTTTTCTGAGCGTTTGTGATTGATTAGTGCTTTCTAAGCGCTTTTTAAAAATCGCTCCCATTCACGTTCATTAAAATGTCGTAAAAATCGTGCAATCTCGGTAATTTTTACGTGATTTTTACTGCGATTTTAATGAAAGCGATTGATAGCAATTTTTAAAAAGCGATCAGAAAGACCTAATCAATCACAAGCGCTCAGAAAAGTGCTTATAGTGTGGCTGAGCCCTAATTGTCAGGCTAAACATTCATTACTATGAATTAGAGAATGTATACTCAGAATTATGCTAAAATATCTAGCATAATTCATTCACTAGTAAGATTCATCATATAAATAATCCTATATAATAAAACCTAAGTGTCCCTGCGTCACCCTGTCCCTGTGTCCGTGCGTTTGCACTACTGCGCATGTGCAGCACGGACAGCCGTTGGGACAGGAGGACAGAGCCATGGAGCTGGGCGGGCGTGTGCCCGTCGGACAGCTGCACACGTGGCAGACAGGTGCGCACGCATGCGCACTGACATTTGGCGGTGTGACAGACCTAGGGCCCATTTTTAAATGGGCTTAGGTCAACTAGTTTAGCTAATATTATTCATTTGTCAACCCTTTTAACTCCTGTGTACTTCATACCTTTCTACTGTACACAGGAGAGTCCAGCGCAGCGCTAATAGCGGGCTTTCCAGTAGTTTACTACTCTAATTCGGATTTCAAATTAAGTCTAATGACTTCAGGTGTGACCACAGGCAGCGGAGAGTTAACTTACCCAGAAGTCTTCAGGGAGGTCTGTGTACCATTATGTGTCATAGGCATAATGAAAGCCGCATTCCATGACTAGTCCACACTTCCTCTTTCAAGCTGGAAGGAGTAAGTGCGGTACGGAGTCATGGAACGTGGCACTCATTACAACTATCACACGTAATAGAACGCTAACATCCCAAAGGCTTCTGGGTAAGGTAACTCCCTGCTGCCTGTGGTCACACGTGAAGGAATTAGACTTCATTTGAATTCCGAATTCCAGTAGTAAACTACTGGAAAGCCCACCACTAGCGCTGCGCATACCGCAGCTTCTCGCTATCTGCAGGCGTCTGACTCACTTGCTCTGTGGGAGGAGTCTCATGGGTACGGGTGTGCGCATGAGTGGAGCTGAATAATCAAGGACAAAGTGCTCAGAGGGGCGAGGAGAGGTGGAGATCAGCAAGACTAACACAGTAAGAGGCAGAGCTACTGCACACAGCTCTGCCTCTTCATGGCAGCAGATTCTACGACCTGCCAAGTCGTGGAATTTTGCCTGTGTATTTCAGGGGCATAAATACTTCGTTTTGCCGCGGGAATGCAGCAACTCAGCTTGTATTCACAAGATGAACATGCCTGAAGAGGAAAATAAGGTAAGAAAAGACACTCCAGTTTCTTTTTAAAGTGTACCAGAGCTGGAATAAAGTAAACGTTTTATACATACCTGGGGCTTCCACCAGCCCCATACTAATGGATCGCTCCCTCGAGATACGTAAATAGTGCACTTCACTTATGTCAGACTGGCCACGACTGGAGGAAGTAACAAGACCCGGTACAGAAGACAGAGAAGACTGAGGACGGCGGTGTATGAGCGATCCATGCGGATGGGGCTGGAGGAAGCCCCGAGTATGTATAAAACATTTACTTTATTCCAGCTCTGGTAGACTTTAAGAGAGAAACTGTGGTTTCCAACAATACATCACTCCTTAATATGCAAATCTTCTCTTTATACCCCCGACATATGTTTATAGAGAACATGACAGTAACCCAGTAAGTGTAGTCAAAGGTATTCCCACATTATAGGTACACCCCCCCCCCCCCCCCCCCCAGTACAAGTAGCCACAGGCGTTCCCCATTATACGTAGCCAAAAGTAGTGTTCCCCATTACAGGTAGCCTCCCACCCAGCACATGTAGCAAAAGACCCCATAATAGGTAACCCCACAGTACAGGTAGCCAAAGCAGTATCCTCATTACAGGTGTCCCCCAGTATAGGTAACCCTACCAGTAAAGGAAGAAGGTGTCCCCCCCCATTATAGGTGACTCTCCTGCAATACAGGTAGCCAAATGTGTCCCCCATTATAGGTAACCCCCAATATAGGTAACAAAAGGTGTCCCCCATAAAAGGTAACATCCCCCAGAATGGGTAGCAAAAGGTAACCCCCAGTATAGGAGAAGAGAGGGGCGCAGTCACCTTGGGGCGCACCTCAAATGCTGGTAGTGAGCGATGACGTCACTTCCCCTGCGGTGACTGCGCCTCTCCCCTACTCCTCCGCGTGTGACGTCACAGCATCCCCGGTGATCTCGCAGCGTGAGACGGGAGCTCTCCTCGCCGGTTATTATATTACACACACACGTTACCTCCGACTGCCAGGTCCTGCAATGTCCGCCGCCTACTTCCTCCCGCTTCACCTCTGACCCGGAAACGTCTCTCCACTTCCTGCCTGTTCCTCCCAGCACTTCCTGTCTATGCGTTCCAGCACTTCCTACATGTGCGTTCCACTGATCCCCCTGTGGCGAAGGAGGGAATTACAGCCTGCAGGAGAGATGCTAAAGATTAGCCTGTAGGGTCCTTTCCCTTCCAAACTCTGCAAAGCACAATGGGCTCTATTCATAAAAAAAGTGTTGCGAAAATACTACTGGAGGGAAAATACCGCATCAATATTTTAGACTTCTGGGTGGGCATTCATAAAAATTTTGGCAGCTGGGATAGCAGAGCGGAGATCTCCCGCTGAAGGCTGGCGGTAAGCTGTCGGAAGGCATGCGGAAACACTGAAGCCGGCAGAGTCCCTCCGTGCGCTGCTCTCTCTGGGAGGTCTGTCCCATTCACTTGTATGTAATCTGCAGGCTTCTCGCTATATCGAGGAAGCGGTATTTCCCATCCGCATGCAGCTGCCATACAAGTGCGGAGATCTCCCGCTGAAGGCTGGCGGTAAGCTGTCGGAAGGCATGCGGAAACACTGAAGCCGTCAGAGTCCCTCCGTGCGCTGCTCTCTCTAGGAGGTCTGTCCCATTCACTTGTATGTAATCTGCAGGCTTCTCGCTATATCGAGGAAGCGGTATTTCCCATCCACATACCGCTTCCTCTAATCTTTATGAATGGCCATTTTGTTACTTTTTTCTAGATAAATCTAGAAAAACACTGCAGAAGGCGGAAATTTCTCGCTCTGCTGGGCGATTGTAGATTTTCATGCGGGAACAGCTTTTATGAATGCCCACTTTGCTAAATGGTCGGGAAAGTCCGCTGTTTTGAGCGGAAAACTTGCGGTAAAGTTTTATAAATAGAGCCCTCCCAACATTTTAAACTAAGAAACCGGGACACTGGCCACACCCCCCAACCACACCCCCAACACACGCCTACCATCGGTTTTTGAAGATTTTTTTTTTAATTAATATTTATGCCCTTATATTTTTTTTACTAAATATACCCTTATACACCCTGCCCGTGGGTGGGGAGGAGGGTAAGGGTGCCCGTGGGTGGGGAGGATGGGTGAGGATGGGTGCCACTGCAAAAACAAAAAATGATCGAGGCGCCAGCCGCGCCTAAGTGGTATGCGGGATGTGGCCATAGCATTACTACCTCCCTCCCTCCTTCCCTTGAGATCTGCCCCCCTGTGTCCCTCGTTAGCAGAGTGCGCAGCGAGCGGAGTGGGCTGTCATCTTACCTGCGTCCATGCACGAGTACCGATGTCCGGCTTCACTCTGCTTCCTGTGACGTCACAGGAAGCAGGAAGCTGGATGAAGACACAATACTTGTGCATGGACGCAGGTAAGATGACAGCCCGCTCCGCTCGCTGCGCACTCTGCTAACGAGGGACACAGGGGGGCAGATCTCAAGGGAAGGAGGGAGGGAGGTAGTAATGCTATGGCCACATCCCGCATACCACTTAGGCGCGGCTGGCGCCTCGATCATTTTTTTTTTACTGCTGCCCACTGCCGCCGGGACTTGGGGGGCTCACACCGTGATAGCGGGAGAGCCCCCCATAAATCGTGACAGTCCCGACGAGATTGGGACGGTTGGGCCCTCTGCTTAAAGGAATACTTAAGGCCAAAAAAAAAAAATGATATTTACTCACCCAGGGCATCCCTCAGCCCCCTGAAGCTGGATGGTGCCCTCGCAGCCCCACTCCGATCGTCCTGTCCCCGCCGGCGGCTACTTCCGGGTTCGGAGACAGCCGCCGACAGGCTGGGAACGCGGCTGATTCTCCGCGTTCCCAGCCGCTATATCACCCTCTATGCTGCTATAGTGTATAATATATACGCTATAGCAGCATAGAGGGTGATATAGCAGCTGGGAACGCGGAGAATCACTCACGTTCCCAGCCTGTCGGCGGCTGTCACCGAACCCGGAAGTAGCCGCCAGCGGGGACAGGACGATCGGAGTGGGGCTGCGAGGGCACCATCCAGCTTCAGGGG
This sequence comes from Hyperolius riggenbachi, assembly GCF_040937935.1. Taxonomy (NCBI): domain Eukaryota; kingdom Metazoa; phylum Chordata; class Amphibia; order Anura; family Hyperoliidae; genus Hyperolius; species Hyperolius riggenbachi. The sequence continues at coordinate 288,963,610 of NC_090655.1, read as the reverse complement.
GCTGAGGGATGCCCCGGGTGAGTAAATAGCATTTTTATTTTTTGCCTTAAGTATTCTGAAGTAAGGATAAATTCTATTTTTTAACTTGTATTCCTGTCAATGACTAGCTGATAAACCGCCGATATCCCGCTGCAAAACAAGGGGTTTTTACCCCCCAAACCCCCCTGCATAATCCACGACTTTCTTGATCCTGGATTTTGCTGCCCATGGAGGCAGAGCTTTCAGCCGCAGCTCTGCCTCCATGCGCGTCAATCTGCCGGCGGATCTCCACCTCTCCCCCACCCCTCTCTGTAAAGGCAGATTGAGAGGGGCGGGGAGAGGCGGCGATCAGCTGGGATTGATGCGCTCAGAGGCAGAGCTACAGCCATTAGCTCTGCCTCATTCAGGAAGCGCTCCCCGGACACCACAGAGGGGATTTGGAGGGTATAGACCCCTCGTTTTGCCTCGGGATAGCGGCAGTTTAGCAGGGGTTATGGCCATTGACAGGAATACAAGTTAAAAAATAGAATTTATCCTCGCTTCAGTCTCTCTTTAAAGCAGAAGGTATTTGTGATTATTCAGCTTAGAGTGTGCTGAGGTGTCCCACAATGCACCACAGCTGAATATGCAAATCATCCTTTGTTGTCCCCAGTAGCGAAACACGTCTCCAGAACCAGAGCCGGGACAAGGTCCTCCAGCACCCAAGGCTGAGACACCAAAGTGCGCCCCTCCATCCCTCCCACCCCAGCCGTCAAACACTGATTGCTATTAGACTAAGAGGCGCCACAGGGCCCACAAACCCCCCCCCCCCCCCCCCAACAGCTTAATATCTAGTTATCTGGCTTGCAGTCACTGTCATGTATCCCCTTTTCTTATTTCTTTCTGCTTCAAACACAATTAGGAATGACAGCTGAATGAATTCTGCGCCCCCTCCTACACTGCGCCCTGAGGCTGGAGCCTCTCCAGCCTATGCCTCGGCCCGGCCCTGTCCAGAACTGCTGGAATGCCGTGATGTGCCAGCTTGTTAAAGATACGGTGACCATACATCCCGCTTTACCCGGGACACGTCCCGCCTTCGGGTGGGCGCTGTCCCAGGCTGCATGAGGTCCCTGGAAACGTCCAGCTTTTAGCAGCGGGACGTCCCGCCCTCGGGACTTTGGCCACCGTACTGAATGAACTAGCCGCAGCGTCTCGTAGACGCTGCACTAGTTCATTCCCCGCAGCCTGCATTGTCCTCCGGCAGGCTCAGGCAAAGCAGCGCTACGGGAAGATGGCGTCCAGAGGCGGAGCCCTGTACTGGAGACTATTTGTGTCTCCAGTACAGGGCTTCGGGCGCCATCTTGCCATAGCTCTGCTCTGCCTGTGAGAGCGGGAGATTGAAGGAGGATCGTCCGGGGGGAGCGGCACACACACCAGAGGCCGGCTGCGTGAGGGGACGTCTTCTGCCAGGTGAGTAAATGCTTTTTTTTCCAGGTGAAATGTGCGTTTATTTTGTGCTGACATGTTGCCCGCAATCCGTTTATTTTGTACTGTCATGTTTGCCCCCATTGCGTTTATTTTGTGCTGAAATATTGCCCGCAATGCGTTTATTTTGTGCTGACATGTTTGCCCCCATTGCGTTTATTTTGTGCTGAAATGTTGCCCGCAATGCGTTTATTTTATGCTGACATGTTTGCCTACATTGCGTTTATTTTGTGCTGACATGAGAGAGTGAGACAGAGTGGGCACAGAGACAGAGTGGGCAGAGAGAGAGAGACAGCGTGGGCAGAGAGAGAGAGAGAGAGACAGAGTGGGCACAGAGACAGAGTGGTCACAGGGAGAGACAGAGTGGGCACAGAGAAAGAGAGAGAGATAGAGTGGGCACAGGGAGAGAGAGACAGAGTGGGCACAGAGACAGAGTGGGCACAGAGAGAGAGACAAAGTGGGCACAGAGACAGAGAGAGACAGAGTGGGCACAGAGAGAGACAGAGTGGGCACAGAGAAAGAGAGAGAGTGGGCAGAGATAGAGAGAGAGACAGAGTGGGCGCACAAAGAGAGGGATAGAGAGACACAGAGAGGGAACAAAGCTTGATTGGAAGGAAATCGCAAATTGAATCGAAATTCAATTCAATTTTTTTCCTAAAATCGTTCAGGCCTAGTTGGTGGCTTCTGTGGCTGCATGAGCGCACCGCTTGCGAACGCCCTCATCTGGCCAGGAGATCTGTGCACAGACACAGTACTTCAGCGCATGTGCAGAACGCTACCCGGCTATGTGATCGTGCAAGCGCAGAGACAGAGTGAGACAGAGTGGGCACAGAGAGAGAGTGAGACAAAGTGGGCACAGAGAGAGAGAGACAGAGTGGGCACAGAGACAGAGTGGGCACAGGGAGAGACAGAGTGGGCACAGAGAGAGGGAGACAGAGTGGGTACAGAGACAGAGTGGGCACAGAGACAGAGTGGGCACAGAGAGAGAGTGAGACAAAGTGGGCACAGAGAGAGAGAGAGAGACAGAGTGGGCACAGAGACAGAGTGGGCACAGGGAGAGACAGAGTGGGCACAGAGAGAGGGAGACAGAGTGGGTACAGAGACAGAGTGGGCACAGAGACAGAGTGGGCACAGGGAGAGACAGAGTGGGCACAGAGAAAGAGAGAGAGATAGAGTGGGCACAGGGAGAGAGAGACAGAGTGGGCACAGAGACAGAGTGGGCACAGAGAGAGAGACAAAGTGGGCACAGAGACAGAGAGAGACAGAGTGGGCACAGAGAGAGACAGAGTGGGCACAGAGAGAGAGAGTGGGCAGAGATAGAGAGAGAGACAGAGTGGGCGCACAAAGAGAGGGATAGAGAGACACAGAGGGGGAACAAAGCTTGATTGGAAGGAAATTGCAAATTGAATCGAAATTCAATTCAATTTTTTTCCTAAAATCGTTCAGGCCTAGTTGGTGGCTTCTGTGGCTGCATGAGCGCACCGCTTGCGAACGCCCTCATCTGGCCAGGAGATCTGTGCACAGACACAGTACTTCAGCGCATGTGCAGAACGCTACCCGGCTATGTGATCGTGCAAGCGCAGAGACAGAGTGAGACAGAGTGGGCACAGAGAGAGAGTGAGACAAAGTGGGCACAGAGAGAGAGAGAGAGACAGAGTGGGCACAGAGACAGAGTGGGCACAGGGAGAGACAGAGTGGGCACAGAGAGAGGGAGACAGAGTGGGTACAGAGACAGAGTGGGCACAGAGACAGAGTGGGCACAGGGAGAGAGACAGAGTGGGCACCGAGACAGAGTGGGCACAGAGAGAGAGACAGAGTGGGCACAGAGACAGAGTGGGCACAGAGAGAGAGAGAGAGACAGAGTGGGCACAGAGACAGAGTGGGCACAGGGAGAGACAGAGTGGGCACAGAGAGAGGGAGACAGAGTGGGCACAGAGACAGAGTGGGCACAGAGACAGAGTGGGCACAGGGAGAGACAGAGTGGGCACAGAGAGAGAGACAGAGTGGGCACAGAGAGAGAGAGAGAGACAGAGTGGGCACAGAGACAGAGTGGGCACAGAGACAGAGTGGGCACAGGGAGAGAGAGACAGAGTGGGCACAGAGAGAGAGACAGAGTGGGCACAGAGAGAGAGAGAGAGACAGAGTGAGCACAGAGACAGAGTGGACACAGAGAGAGAGTGAGACAGAGTGGGCACAGAGAGAGAGAGAGACAGAGTGGGCACAGAGAGAGAGACAGAGTGGACACAGAGAGAGAGCGAGAGACAGAGTGGGCACAGAGAGAGAGAGACAGAGTGGGCACAGAGAGAGAGAGACAGAGTGGGCACAGAGACAGAGTGGGCACAGAGAGAGAGAGAGAGACAGAGTGGGCACAGAGAGAGTGGGCACAGGGAGAGAGAGACAGAGTGGGCACAGAGACAGAGTGGGCACAGAGACAGAGTGGGCACAGGGAGAGAGAGACAGAGTGGGCACAGAGAGACAGACAAAGTGGGCACAGAGAGAGAGAGACAGAGTGGGCACAGAGACAGAGTGGGCACAGGGAGAGACAGAGTGGGCACAGAGAGAGGGAGACAGAGTGGGTACAGAGACAGAGTGGGCACAGGGAGAGAGAGACAGAGTGGGCACAGAGAGACAGACAAAGTGGGCACAGAGAGAGAGAGACAGAGTGGGCACAGAGACAGAGTGGGCACAGGGAGAGACAGAGTGGGCACAGGGAGAGAGACAGAGTGGGCACCGAGACAGAGTGGGCACAGAGAGAGAGACAGAGTGGGCACAGAGACAGAGTGGGCACAGAGAGAGAGAGAGAGAGAGACAGAGTGGGCACAGAGACAGAGTGGGCACAGGGAGAGACAGAGTGGGCACAGAGAGAGGGAGACAGAGTGGGCACAGAGACAGAGTGGGCACAGGGAGAGAGAGACAGAGTGGGCACAGAGAGAGAGACAGAGTGGGCACAGAGAGACAGAGAGAGAGACAGAGTGAGCACAGAGACAGAGTGGGCACAGAGACAGAGTGGGCACAGGGAGAGAGAGACAGAGTGGGCACAGAGAGAGAGAGAGACAGAGTGAGCACAGAGACAGAGTGGACATAGAGAGAGAGTGAGACAGAGTGGGCACAGAGAGAGAGAGAGAGACAGAGTGGGCAGAGAGAGAGAGACAGAGTGGGCACAGAGAGAGAGCGAGAGACAGAGTGGGCACAGAGAGAGAGAGAGAGAGAGAGAGACAGAGTGGGCACAGAGAGAGAGAGACAGAGTGGGCACAGAGAGAGAGAGACAGAGTGGGCACAGAGACAGAGTGGGCAGAGAGAGAGAGAGAGACAGAGTGGGCACAGAGAGAGTGGGCACAGGGAGAGAGAGACAGGTTGGGCACAGAGACAGAGTGGGCACAGAGACAGAGTGGGCACAGGGAGAGAGAGACAGAGTGGGTACAGAGACAGGGTGGGCACAGAGAGAGAGAGAGACAGAGTGGGCACAGAGAGAGAGAGAGACAGACAGAGTGGGCACAGAGAGATAGACAGAGTGGGCACAGAAAGAGAGTGAGACAGTGTGGGCACAGAGAGAGAGAGAGACAGAGTGGGCACAGAGAGAGTGAGACAGTGTGGGCACAGAGAGAGAGCGAGAGACAGAGTGGGCACAGAGAGATGGCGAGAGAGAGACAGAGTGGGCACAGAGAGATAGACAGAGTGGGCACAGAAAGAGAGTGAGACAGTGTGGGCACAGAGAGAGAGAGAGACAGAGTGGGCACAGAGAGAGAGAGACAGAGTGGGCACAGAGAGAGAGCGAGAGAGAGACAGAGTGGGCACAGAGAGAGAGACAGAGTGGGCACAGAGAGAGAGAGACAGAGTGGGCACAGAGAGAGAGCGAGAGACAGAGTGGGCACAGAGAGAGACAGAGGGGGCACAAAGAGAGGGACAGAGAGGCACAGAGGGGGAACAAAGCTTGATTGGAAGGAAATCGCAAATTGAATCGAAATTCAATTCAATTTTTTCCTAAAATCGTTCAGGCCTAGTTGGTGGCTTCTGTGGCTGCATCGCCTTCACCTGGCCCGGAGATCTGTGCGCAGACACAGTACTTCAGCACCTGCGCAGAACGCTACCCGGCTGTATGATCACAAGCAGCGCGATCGTGCAAGCGCAGAAAGTGACCCGATTCTTGGTACCCAGACCTTTGCAGGGGTGCAGAGGAGGGGGTGAAGTGGAAGGGGCCCTTGGGAGGTGTATCTATGATCTCATGAGAATTGGTGGATCTTCCTCCTGCAGTGTGAGGAGGTGTCCTCACCAGCCCCTCTCACTTACATACCTCCCAACCAGGGGCATAGCAATAGGGGGTGAAGATGTAGTGACCGCATCAGGGCCCTTGGGCAAGAGGGGCCCCGAAGGGCCCTCCCTCAACTACAGTATTACCTCTCTATTGGTCCTGTGCTGGTAATAATCACTTCTATAGATACTTTGAATAGTGGTAATCATTAACAAACTGTACCCCATCCCCTTCTTGTACCTCTGACGCTGTAGTTCCCATTGGCAGGTTTTGGTGCACCGTATCAATTCTTATGTATAGGGTGCTTGGGGGGCCCCAATTGTAAAACTTGCATCAGGGCCCACGGCTCCTTAGCTACACCACTGCTCCCAACTTTCTGACATAAAAATACTCACCCTTATCCCAACCACAAAGTACAGCTAATGGCTCCTACAGTACTATGAGGATTCTCTCACAGACTGCACTAATCCTTTAAGGATTCCTATTTAATGCAATGGCGACCACCATGCTTCAGTTTCCGATCTGTATACCAGAGCTTGACCCCTGCAGTGGACTCAAGTTGTAGTGGCAGCAGCGGCGGAAGACTCGAGCGGCGATGGCGGCAGTGGACCTCCTCGGTCCAAGGACCCTGGTGTGGTCGCAACCGCTGCATCCCTATTGCTAACACACACACTGTACACACACACACACACACGTATATATATATATATATATATATAATGCATAATATAAGGAGATCAATGTGTTAATAAATGCATGCAGTTAGGTTCCTATCTTGTATATCATAATGAAGAAACAGAGAAACTTCCCACGTTACTTTATATTGTTCCAGTTTAATCATCCCGGATACTTCAACTAATTAGAATCACACTGACTCACTTATTCAGTACAAAGGTTATATTATGTTTCACATCAGTATATTTGTATGGATATGTTCAGTATTTATAGCTTCATAGCAAGAGGATTACCATACATCCTTTAGTAGGAGAGATCTGTCAGGAACCGGCCCGCGGCACGCCTGCGTATACGGTTCCCGACTGCGGGTTTGATCAGATTAAGCGGGGAACAGCCTTATTTAAGCTACAAACAAGGCTGGAACCCCTCAAACACTTCCCACTGCCACCACTAGCGTCGCTAGACACGTCCCCTCAGCTGTCGAGGGCTAAACACGCAATTTGCGTTTTCGTATTTGGGTCAGCTTTGCGCTTAGGCCGAATACGGGAATGCCACGCACCCACACACACAGTACAGTTGTACAGTAACACAGCACAATCAGACACTGACTTGTAATGCAAGTTACACTGTCGTGCAGCAACCCCACTAACAGTCGTTCCGAACGATACTGTTAGACTTCCCACTCGGCTGTCGAGCGCAGAAGTGCCACACACACACAATGCAATTGCGATTTCATATGGTAGTGTTGCTCAAGCATACAATTAGGCACGGACTTATACACAGCTACACTGCAGTCTCCTCTAGGCTAGGAGTGTTAGTTTAGTACGGCAGAAGTCAAGCTTATTAAATAATAATTTAATATTCCAGAAAAACATGGAACAATGCAGAACAGAATATATACAAAAGATTACAAAAAAAAAACAAAGTAAAAAAGTTAAAAAATTAAGAGTTACAAAGATACACACAAAAGCGATTTGCTTACCAAATACAGGGATCCAGATAGAAGAATCTTGGACTTTTGTGGACGGACACAGTTCTGGCTTTGACCAGGAGCCCCTTAGCTTGGGCCGGGAGACCAGCTGCCGCTACCGTCAGAAGAGAACTGATTTGAGGTAGCTGTCCCCTGGTGTTATGATCGCTTCTGCAGCGTTTACTGCTGACTGCAGTGGTATTGCAAACCAAGCAGTTCTAATGTCATTACATGCATTTGCTTGCATAGTTTGGTTTGCACTTAAACTAGTTGCTGATTCCATCTGCAGTCGCTCTGAAGTTAATGACAGTTTAATATGCTTTTGTGTAAACAAACATTGTCTGCTGCAGTGGAGGGGCGGTCCCTTTCCTGCAGGCTGCATATCATTGTCTGCCTTTTCCTGCTATCAGCCTGTGATTAATTACCATTCACTTGTGTGGGAATCTGCAGGTCTGCTCCCATTGGATGACCTCAGTATAAAGAACTGCTTCCTGCAATGCCTCATGGGCTATCATAGTCTCAGATTGTATCTGTTACTCTGCTCGTGCCCCACCTCGTTCCTGGTCCGTGTGGACTGCGCTGACTCCTGCGAAGGGGTCAGCGAGTCCTCCTAGTTCTGCTCTTGTTCTAGAAGTTGTTACTTGCTTGTCTTGTGTCATATATTGGTTCATCGCCAATATATACGCATACTTGCGCATTTTGTTATTTTCCTTGAATTCGTGTTACGTTAATATATCAGTGTCGCTGATATATACGTACACGAACTGTTTATATCCTGTGTTCCGTTAGTCAGCGTTCCAGCACTCTGAGCTAGTTATCCTGTTCCTGGTCCTGTTTGTGGATTGCGTTCATCTCTGCGAAGAGATAGCGAATCCTTCTGAGTCCTGTTCCCTGTATTACTCCAGTCTTAGTCAGAGTTCCTGCTTATGTCATATATCGGTTCATTGCCGATATATACATATGTTAGTCAGACGTTACGAATAGTTTCATTGATAGCTGTAATTGTAATACGCTAGGAAAACATACTTATTGTGTATTTATCTGTGTTACGTTCATCTATCTTGATCCTGCTATTTCCTGTCTCTCCTGTCCTGTCTTTGTGAGGCACGCCATCGCCGCAACGCATTGGCTGCCTCATTCCAGTCTGTCTAGTTTTGGACGCTTGCTGTCGCTAAGTAATCGCTAGCTAGCAAGCGTTCATTCTGTCTACCTGTCCTGATCTCCTCAGTCCTGGTTTATGCGCTCAGCGCTACTTTGCGCTGAGACGTTAGTACGTAAGTGTTGTTTGTGGCTGTTCGGATCTGCACCGGCTCTGTGCGCCACAATCTCCTATTGGAGTCAGTCCTCTCCTCCACTAAACTGGGGATATTCTGATCCCTTGTGCTGGTGTGTGTACCTCCTTCACGTCAGCTTATGTGTTGTATGCTGACTGTGGAGATTACACCTCCAAGCTTAACATTATGATAGCCCCTTTACCAATCCCCATTGTGGGGGGGGGTTCCCAGCAAAAATGACACTGTTTGTTATGGTTCCTGTTCCTTTAAGAAATTTGAGAAGCTCAATTCTGAAACAGAAAATGAGTTTTTTTCTGAATGTACCAGGTTCCTGGCCAATCCCGAGCTCCAGGCTACTCCTGTTTCAACGTGGGCCTCCCAGCTAGTTTATGTTTTATTTAAGGGAAGATTGTTTCAGTGGGCCTACGATGTCTTAGATCATACCAATTTAAAAGAAAGACCACTGGAATTTCTAGCGTTTGTGATCCATAACTGGCTGCGCAAAACCGATTTGCCTAGCCCTTTTGATAAGCTCCTGGCAGCTTGTCAATCAGCTGCTCCTTCTACTGCCTACAAAAATAATCAGCAAGCAGATAATTGTTCTGATAACTTTTCTTCTGCTAAGGCAGCAGGGTCTAAAGCCAAACGTAAACGCTCCAAAAGAAAGGCGTTACAATCAGCGGAGTCGTTGCCCTTAGCGACTGCGCATCAGATCTGTAATGAGACTCCGCCAGTAGCAGATAATGAAATTCAGTCACCATTCAGGGGAGTCAAATGGACCTATGAAACTACTAATGAACTTTCATTGCTAGCCAGGGAAAATAAAAGTTCTTGTTTAAATGAATTATCTGAATATGATTATGAAGATATATTACAGAGTATTGAACAGATCAATTTATTCGTGCAGCAAGGGAAATTTGCATACACTACAGTTCAACACTTGCTACAGGTATTGGAGATCCTTAGGAATAAGAAATCGGCCAATCACCTGCTAAATAACCCAATGTATGTTTCTGCCACTAACACATTTGCAAACTATGATCAGCCGGAATGCTCAGCTGTTAAATATGCATGGGATCCTCCATTTGAGAGAGGAGAGATGGAAGCCCTGGTCTATGAATGGAAGAAAGATGCAAGTTCATTTTGTCAGTTTTACAGTGCAAAAAGTGAATTAGTATTGAATGCATGCATTAAGTCTGCCTATAACCTAATAAAAACTGGTGTGTGTGGGTATGACTTTGTGGCTCCATTGATCGATGTGTGGAGAATGATTCTGGACGATTTTTATGCGATTCAATCAGTTGATACCAGGGAAGACACACTGTCAAGTGGAGATTGTTCCACTTCCTCAGTTCCTGAGGACTCGCCTGCTTCAGCACCTTTGGCTGATTCAGCGAGTGATTCAGAGCTCCTTTTGTGTGAAATTGAAGTTCCTGTAATTCCACCCTGTACCATGGATAACTCAGTGTTACTTCCCAGTAAGACAGAAATTACTAATACTTCCTTAATCTTGCCCTGCACAAATTTCTCAGCAGAGGACCCAGAGGTCCTGCTGACTTCTGAGTCCAGCCTAGCCAGTACTCATGAGTCTTTGTTCAGTGAAACAGACACCAGAAAAATCTTGCCTGTCTCTGCAAACACTTCTGCAGAAATTACCTGTGTTAATAAAGTTCAACTCCTGTCTGATCCAGCAGATGCCAATAGATGCACTACATCAGTTTCTGAGTCCCAGCAATCCTGTCCAGAAATCTCAGAACCCCAGCATCTGAATTGTCCAATTTCACAATTGAATGGTGATTTAGATGCGCAAACATTGTGTTTTGATCTTCCTGTTTCTACACCTCACTCTAGTTTCATGAATAACTCAGAGCGTCTGCTATGTGAGTCCGAAATCGCAGAATTATTACCGTGTTCAGAAAATGTTCCAGTGAACTTGCCCTGTACCATGAATTGTGCAGTAGATCTCTCCAATGAAACTCAGGTCACAGAATCATTATGCTGTCCAGCAGGTGCTTCCATGGTTTTGCCCTGCAGTGTGGACTGTTCGGTGATCCTGTCCAGTGAAGCTGTGGTCACAGAGTCTTATGCTTCACCCAGTACTTTGGATACTTCAAACCCTCTAGCAGAACAGTCTGAGGCACTGCTTACCTCAGTTGGTGTTACAGTAATATTCACTTGTCTAGCAGCTGTTTTGGAATTACAGTCTGCTCTAATAAAACTTGATGAATTTCTGCCCAGCGAAGCAGAAGCCATTGAAATATTGTCCTCGTCAGCAAGTGTGTTAGATACCTTGCCCTGTACACAGTCTGATTTAACCAATGTTGTTGAGTCCCTCTCCAGTGTTGTAACAGCCGAGGAACTCCAGCCCTGTCCTCTGAATGTTTCAAAAGTCTTGCCCTGTAACATGGATAATTCTGACTCGCTGGAAAAAATAATAGAAATATCAGAATTTCAGTCCGGGTTAATGAGTGTTTCTGAAACCCAGCCCTGTATCCTGGAAAATTCTGGTTCTCTGGCCGGTGTGGCAGAAGTTCCTGAATTCCCTTCCTGTCCAGTGAGTTACTCAGTTTTGCCTAGTTCAGTGGGGATTGCTGCACTATTGACTTGTTTTGCAGCCCTTCATGAGCTCCAATCCAGTGTATTTGATGAGTCTCTGTCTAGTCCAGAAGAAGTTATGGGAACCCTGTCTAGTTCGGTGCATACATCAGAAGATTTGTCCTGTCTTGTAAATGCCCCTGAACATGATTTGTTAATAACTTTGCTGGAATCAGAGACATCTAAGTCTGATCCTGCATTTTTTAGTGAGAATCCAGTAACTGTGAAGTCTAGTCATGATGATTTTTTTTTGCCCAGTCCTGGTTTCGGTCCTACCTTGACTGACTTTGAGGTTTGCAGTTCCTTGACATGCCCAGAAGTCTCTCTTGTGCCGGTGTGCCCAGATGTGCTTCGTATGCCAGAGTGCCCAAGTGTGTCTGTGTTGGCGTGCTCACACGCTTCCCTAGTGGAGACATGTTCTGATGTTGCCGGTTGGCCTGCATGCCCGGAGATGGTTCTGGTCCCTAAAAACCCTGATCTTGATGTTTGTCCTTGTGACCCTGACTCTAGAGTTGCCCTGGGTTCCATAGGGGTTCTTGATGGTTCTCCATGTGAGCCTAAGGGGCGTTCTGACCTGTGGGGATCTCTTTGGAGCTTCCAAGTGTTCTGGGAGATCTCTGAGGAAACTTGTCCTGGTACCTTGGACTGGTTCAACGGTGGGTTTTGTGTTGGTGGGGACAGTTCCGGTGGGCATTGCAAAGGCTTTGGCGTTTTTGGACAGTCCCGGGAAGGCGGTGGGTATCGCTCAGAGAGTTTCTGGGGGCTTTTCTCTGGAAGTCGTGGTTCTGATGGGTATCACACTGAGGCTTGTGGTGCTGACGGGCATGGTTCGGTAGGTTCTGGTTCCAATTGGTCTAGTTTTGGTGAGACTGATTCGGGAATTTGGTTTTGTCGGACGGATCCGACCTTCATGAATTTTCAGTCAGATCAGTTTGCTGGATTTCCTACTTCTGATTTTTTGGTTTGGGTGGTTCAGGAGAAATATGTCAGTTTTCATAGGCGTCCAGAGGCCGCGTTTAAGGGAGGGGGTACTGTTATGATCGCTTCTGCAGCGTTTACTGCTGACTGCAGTGGTATTGCAAACCAAGCAGTTCTAATGTCATTACATGCATTTGCTTGCATAGTTTGGTTTGCACTTAAACTAGTTGCTGATTCCATCTGCAGTCGCTCTGAAGTTAATGACAGTTTAATATGCTTTTGTGTAAACAAACATTGTCTGCTGCAGTGGAGGGGCGGTCCCTTTCCTGCAGGCTGCATATCATTGTCTGCCTTTTCCTGCTATCAGCCTGTGATTAATTACCATTCACTTGTGTGGGAATCTGCAGGTCTGCTCCCATTGGATGACCTCAGTATAAAGAACTGCTTCCTGCAATGCCTCATGGGCTATCATAGTCTCAGATTGTATCTGTTACTCTGCTCGTGCCCCACCTCGTTCCTGGTCCGTGTGGACTGCGCTGACTCCTGCGAAGGGGTCAGCGAGTCCTCCTAGTTCTGCTCTTGTTCTAGAAGTTGCTACTTGCTTGTCTTGTGTCATATATTGGTTCATCGCCAATATATACGCATACTTGCGCATTTTGTTATTTTCCTTGAATTCGTGTTACGTTAATATATCAGTGTCGCTGATATATACGTACACGAACTGTTTATATCCTGTGTTCCGTTAGTCAGCGTTCCAGCACTCTGAGCTAGTTATCCTGTTCCTGGTCCTGTTTGTGGATTGCGTTCATCTCTGCGAAGAGATAGCGAATCCTTCTGAGTCCTGTTCCCTGTATTACTCCAGTCTTAGTCAGAGTTCCTGCTTATGTCATATATCGGTTCATTGCCGATATATACATATGTTAGTCAGACGTTACGAATAGTTTCATTGATAGCTGTAATTGTAATACGCTAGGAAAACATACTTATTGTGTATTTATCTGTGTTACGTTCATCTATCTTGATCCTGCTATTTCCTGTCTCTCCTGTCCTGTCTTTGTGAGGCACGCCATCGCCGCAACGCATTGGCTGCCTCATTCCAGTCTGTCTAGTTTTGGACGCTTGCTGTCGCTAAGTAATCGCTAGCTAGCAAGCGTTCATTCTGTCTACCTGTCCTGATCTCCTCAGTCCTGGTTTATGCGCTCAGCGCTACTTTGCGCTGAGACGTTAGTACGTAAGTGTTGTTTGTGGCTGTTCGGATCTGCACCGGCTCTGTGCGCCACAATCTCCTATTGGAGTCAGTCCTCTCCTCCACTAAACTGGGGATATTCTGATCCCTTGTGCTGGTGTGTGTACCTCCTTCACGTCAGCTTATGTGTTGTATGCTGACTGTGGAGATTACACCTCCAAGCTTAACACCTGGTTTTTATAATGAAATATTCGCCTCGAGGCTGTAAGCCTGTGTGGACGGTGGGAAGCTAGATTTAATTACATCCTCAGTCATAATTGGATTTCCAGAGATCCAACATCCACTATAGTACACACACCCAATAAAAGACTTCCTTAGCCCAATTTCCCCAGGTTACAATGTCTATACATCAAGAGATTGTTAAGTGAGGCTTTTCAACTCCACCAATAATTCAATTTCCACAGGTCTAGTCCATACATAACGCGCGTCCAGGGGCGTATTTGGGTAATATAGAGCCTATGGCAAACACTGAAATTGCGCCCACACCCCTGGTCGGAGCCCCTTTTCCCTCTAAAAACTGCATCCTCTCTCGTGTCCATGTGTTATAGTTGCCTGTGTTTTTTCGGCTCAGGATATTGCTAAAGTTATTTTTTTTTAGAAATATCTCTTATTTCCTCTCTTCTAACACTAAGACAAGTGAGCCCTATGTACATAAATGACGTAGCCATGTTTTCCAGATAACAGAATTAATCTGAGTTCTAAATGACAGGGAGGCATGGGGCGTAGCACAGTGGCAGACATGGCGCCCATGGTGCTGTGGCGCCCATGGCATGAGCCATGCCTGCACCCCTCTAGATACGCCTCTGCGCGCGTCATATCCTTTCCTGTGATATGCCACTTCAAACCTTTCCTTGTCTCAGTTTTCAGATCATCAAAAAGGTCTTCCCCCCCCCCCCCCTCCAGGTGACAATTGATTAAGGCTTCCTCCACCTTCCAGCAGGCTTGCCAGATGTAAATTCTAGAGTTTTTTGTTAGCCTTTGAAGTTCCCTGACTCTGTCTGGATTTGTATAATGGGACAATGGGGCTTCTAATTAGCTCCCTGCTCTCAGAGGAACTGAGGGTAATTGTATTCCACACTGTCATACAGACAAGTACAGCTTCCCCAAAGCCAGATGACCACCCATACATACGCATCTGAAGTACATAGCAGACAGGAAAATGAAAATATTATCCTTACATCATAAGCACCCCAGTATATTCCTGACAAGATCCATTATTTTAACACTCGGTAACTGTTATCCTTGGAATATATATCATTTAGTCTGTAGCTGCCGTATCCCGATTTTTAACCCATACACCCCATACCTTTTGAAGTTTGGAGGCACAGCCCCTGGCAATGTATGCGGCTTTGTATAAGTGTAGAGAGGAATTGATTACATTTTTCCAGTAGGAAAGTGATGGGGGTCCTGCTGCTTCCATTGTAGTAATATGCATTTCCTGTAGTAGTAGTACAATAGTCCAACCAATGATCTTTGGGCTCTAGTTGGGGCCAAGGCCGTCACGTCTCCAAGGAGACAGTGTAGCGGTTCTGGGTGTACATTTATTTTAGTTATATGCGTAATGTATTTACATATTTCAATCCATTGTGTAACTATTTTAGGGCATACTCAGAAGATGTGGTCAAAATTTACTGGAATCATCCGAGTTGAATTTTGCTAGTTTTACTGGAGTCATGTAAGCCTTATGTATTATTTTAAATTGTATGAGTTTGTCTTTAGTGGCAATTAAGTACTCAAAACCTGCCACACCCCTGATCACGCCCCGCCACACCCCTGATCACACCCCCTGTCACACCCCTAGTCACGCATACCATAAATCAGAACCATTTATTTCGCCAAGTTCAACGGGGGTTGTACCGGGAATTATTTTTGGCACATACAGGGTCGGTGATGGTACAGCATAATGCAAGCAGTAATGTACATTACATTTAGTAGTGAGTACACAGTGCTGGGACATAATACTTAGTTACATAGTTACATAGTGGAAGGTCCCGAGGAGACATCCGAGTGCTATGCGAGTGGAGCTGCCACATTCTCTGCAGCGCTAAACAGCTCTGCAGCTATTTGGATGCCCCCCAGAATGCAGAGGAAAATAGTGTAGAGAGATAGTAGAGAAATGGACAGAGAGAGAGTACCAGGGGCCGTAGCTGGCTGGTGGCTTGGTTACATGTCCCAGTGGCAGGGCATTAGCCCTGACTGTGGCCTAGTCAGTAAGTCTGTAGGGTATAAGGTAGAGTGACCAAATTTTTGTGGGTCCAACCTGGGACGGGGAGAGGGGCACGCGTAGCGCGCCGCGGCGAAAAGTGGGGAGGACTGAGGAGCGCGCAGCGACGAAGACTGGGGAGGCGTGGCCATGCCATTGTATGGGCGGCGCTAACGTAATGATGTAACAGCGAGGCATAAGAAAGCAGTGTTTACGCCATGATGTGGACAAACGAGACTTTGCATCATGGGTGTGCAAAAACTATGTGATGCTAATAGTATACCGTAACCACAAAGCAGCAAACATAGCCACCATTAAATAATAAATGCAGTAACAGTTACCCCGGACACCAGAAAATAAACGCAATGGGCAACATGTCAGCACAAAATAAATGCAATGCGGGCAATATGTCAGTACAAAATAAACGCAATGCGGGCAAACATGTCAGTACAAAATAAATGCAATGCGGGCAAACATTTCACCAGAAAATTAACGCAATGCGGGCAAACATTTCACCAGAAAAGAAACGCAATGCGGGCAAACATTTCACCAGAAAAGAAACGCATTGCGGGCAAACATTTCACCAGAAAATAAACGCAATGCGGGCAAACATTTCACCAGAAAAGAAACACAATGCGGACAAACATTTCACCAGAAAAGAAACGCAATGCAGGCAAACATTTCACCAGAAATGAAACGCAATGCGGGCAAACATTTCACCAGAAAAGAAACGCAATGCGGGCAAACATTTCACCAGAAAAGAAACGCAATGCGGGCAAACATTTTACCTGGAAAAGAAACGCACTGCGGGCAAACATTTCACCAGAAAAGAAACGCAATGCGGGCAAACATTTCACCAGAAAAGAAACGCAATGCGGAAAAACATTTCACCAGAAAAGAAACGCAATGCGGGCAAACATTTCACCTGGGAAAAAAAACGCAATGCGGGCAAACATTTCACCAGAAAAGAAACGCAATGCGGGCAAACATTTCACCTGGAAAAGAAACGCAATGCGGGCAAACATTTCACCTGGAAAAAAAAACACAATGCGGGCAAACATTTCACCTGAAAAAGAAACGCAATGCGGGCAAACATTTCACCTGGAAAAGAAACGCAATGCGGGCAAACATTTCACCAGAAAAGAAACGCAATGCGGGCAAACATTTCACCAGAAAAGAAACGCAATGCGGGCAAACATTTCACCAGAAAAGAAACGCAATGCGGGCAAACATTTCACCAGAAAAGAAACGCAATGCGGGCAAACATTTCACCAGAAAAGAAACGCAATGCGGGCAAACATTTCACCAGAAAAGAAACGCAATGCGGGCAAACAATTCACCAGAAAAGAAACGCAATGCGGGCAAACATTTCACCAGAAAAGAAACACAATGCGGACAAACATTTCACCAGAAAAAGAAACGCAATGCGGGCAAACATTTCACTAGAAAAGAAACGCAATGCGGGCAAACATTTCACCAGAAAAGAAACGCAATGCGGGCAAACATTTCACCAGAAAAGAAACGCAATGCGGGCAAACATTTCACCAGAAAAGAAACGCAATGCGGGCAAACATTTTACCTGGAAAAGAAACGCAATGCGGGCAAACATTTCACCAGAAAAGAAACGCAATGCGGGCAAACATTTCACCTGGAAAAAAAACGCAATGCGGGCAAACATTTCACCAGAAAAGAAACGCAATGCGGGCAAACATTTCACCAGAAAAAAAACGCAATGCGGGCAAACATTTCACCAGAAAAGAAACGCAATGCGGGCAAACATTTCACCTGGAAAAGAAACGCAATGCGGGCAAACATTTCACCTGGAAAAGAAACGCAATGCGGGCAAACATTTCACCAGAAAAGAAACGCAATGCGGGCAAACATTTCACCAGAAAATTAACGCAATGCGGGCAAACATTTCACCAGAAAAGAAACGCAATGCGGGCAAACATTTCACCTGGAAAAGAAACGCAATGTGGGCAAACATTTCACCTGGAAAAGAAACGCAATGCGGGCAAACATTTCACCAGAAAAGAAACGCAATGCGGGCAAACATTTCACCAGAAAATTAACGCAATGCGGGCAAACATTTCACCAGAAAAGAAACGCAATGCGGGCAAACATTTCACCAGAAAAGAAACGCAATGCGGGCAAACATTTCACCAGAAAAGAAACGCAATGCGGGCAAACATTTCACCTGGAAAAGAAACGCAATGCGGGCAAACATTTCACCTGGAAAAGAAACGCAATGCGGGCAAACATTTCACCAGAAAAGAAACGCAATGCGGGCAAACATTTCACCAGAAAATTAACGCAATGCGGGCAAACATTTCACCAGAAAAGAAACGCAATGCGGGCAAACATTTCACCAGAAAAGAAACGCAATGCGGGCAAACATTTCACCTGAAAAGAAACGCAATGCGGGCAAACATTTCACCAGAAAAGAAACGCAATGCGGGCAAACATTTCACCAGAAAAGAAACGGAATGCGGGCAAACATTTCACCAGAAAAAAAACGCAATGCGGGCAAACATTTCACCTGGAAAAAAAAACGCAATGCGGGCAAACATTTCACCAGAAAAGAAACGCTATGCAGGCAAACATTTCACCTGGAAAGGAAACGCAATGCGGGCAAACATTTCACCTGGGAAAAAAAACGCAATGCGGGCAAACATTTCACCTGAAAAAGAAACGCAATGCAGGCAAACATTTCACCTGGAAAAGAAATGCAATGCGGGCAAACATTTCACCTGGAAAAGAAACGCAATGCGGGCAAACATTTCACCTGGAAAAGAAAGCATTTACTCACCTGGCAGAAGTCTACGGCCTCTGGCGCGCTGCTCCCGGGACCATCTTACTCCTGAAGTCTCCCGCGCTGACAGCCTGGCAGAGCAGGGCTACGGCAAGATGGCGCCCGAAGCCCTGTACTGGAGGCAAATAGTCTCCAGTACAGGGCTTCGGCAGCCATCTTGCCGTAGCCCTGCTTGCCTGCCGGTGTCGGAACAGACACCGGAAGAGGAGGCTGGAGCGGGGCTGCGGGCAATGAACTGGCACGGCGTCTATAGACGCCGCTGCCAGTTCATTGAGGAGAGAGTGGCCAGAGTCCCGAGGCCGGGACGTCCCGCTGCTGAAAGCGGGACGTTTCCCAGGACCTCATGCAGCCTGGGACAGCGGACCCCAAATCCGGGACGCATCCCGGGCAATCCGGAACGTCTGGTCACTCTATATAAGGTCCAACAGAGGGGCTGTGGGGCCCAGCTTGATGGTGGAGCATCTGGCTTCTGGCACCCCTTATGTGCCTGTGGTGTAGAGGCTCTGGCAGCGGTTGAAGGGAGCACAGGATACCCGGGGTCTGTGGTGGCTGTAGCCTAGCCCATGGCCCTCAGGCTGGAGGCCTAGAGAGCAACAATGAACTGTGGGCGCAGGAGACCTGGCATGATGGTGTAACACAGGTCTGTGGTGCTGTGGCTCTGGCAGCGGTGGATGAGAGCACCCGGGGACCATGCTGGGCTATTGAGACTGGGACCAGGGCCATGCGGGGATTAGTGGCCTACCATGCCAGTGGATGGACAGGTGCTGGTACCGGTCCCGGCAGCGACGATGGAGAGCTGCTTGTGCCTGCACTCCTCAGAGCAGCTGCAAAGGGCAGCATCCTGTGCGCCGGCTCTGCGAGCGCTAGGCAGAAGCGGCAGGAGGCTGGATCGGCGGGTAGGTCCTGCCCGAGAGCCGCTCTGGATGGTACAGGGGCCGGCGTTACTTCCCCACATGGTAGATGCCTTCGGGCAGTGGACCTGTGCGCCGGCTTTGCGAGAAGTAGGCGGAAGCGGCAGTAGGCTGGATCGGCGGGTAGGTCCTGCCCGAGAGCCGCTCTGGATGGTGCAGGGGCCGGCGTAACTTCCCCACTTGTGGTAGATGCCTTCGGGCAGTAGTCCTGGCATGCCGGGGTCCTGGGAGCCGGGAAGATGAATGGCAGCGCAGCAGGTTGGCCTCAGATGCAGATAAAGATTTCATAAGAAAAGATAAAGAATAAAGATTTCATGAGAAAATATGTTGCTTTATAACTCACACCACACTGGTCCTTTCTATCCTGGTTCATTTTCCTTCATAGTAACATTTTACAATTAGTAATTAGGGTTGCCAGGTGTCCGGTTTTACACCGGACAGTCCGGTTTTCGTGCGCTGTGTCCGGTGCAAAAAGGCATGCTAAACCAGAGCCCCCCCCCCCCCCGCAGCGCAGGAGGAGAACATCGCAGTAGAGAGAGAGCTAGGAGCAGCGGTGGAGAAGGGAGGCAATCTCCCCCCCCTTCCCTCACCTTAGGGTGCTCTCTCTCCCCCGCTGTCTCCTCCAGGATGATGTGCAGGCTGGCGAGTGGCTGCAGGCGGAACTTACCTCTGTGTCGCTCCAGCGCCGGAAGTTCGGGTCCCGCAGCCGCTGAGATTCGATTCAAAAAAGATCCGGATCAAAGATCCGAATCATTCATGAGCCGGACAACACTAATCAGTCTGAATAGTGTTGTCCGGCTCATGAATGATTCGAATCTTTGATCCGGATCTTTTTTGAGTCGAATCTCAGCTGCTGCGGGACCCGAACTTCCGGCGCCTGCGACACAGAGGTAAGTTCCGCCCGCAGCCGCCCGCCAGCCTGCACATCATATTGGAGGAGACAGCGGGGGAGAGAGAGCACCCTAAGGTGAGGGAAGGGGGGGGAGATTGCCCCCCTTCTCCACCGCTGCTCCCAGCTCTCTCTCTCTGCTGCACTGTTCTCCTCCTGCGGGGGGCGGGGGGGGGGCACATATATTCTGGGCACATATAGCTCCTGGCTACCTATTCTGGGCACATATACCCCCTGGCTACCTATTCCGGGCACATATAGCCCCTGGCTACCTATTCCGGGCACATATAGCCCCTGGCTACCTATTCTGGGCACATATAGCCCCTGGCTACCTATTCTGGGCACATATAGCCCCTGGCTACCTATTCTGGGCACATATACCCCCTGGCTACATATACTGGGACATATATACCCCTGCCTATGTATACTGGGACATTTACACCCCTGCCTACATATACTGGGACATATATACCCCCTGGCTACATATACTGGGCACATATATCCCTGGCTACATATACTGGGAACACTGGCTGTTTGTCATTATGTGCATTTAGTGGTGAAAAGCTGTCTCTTTTGTGCATTTACTGGTGAAAAGCTGTCTCTTATTATGTGCATTTACTGGCGAAAAGGTGTCTCTTATAATGTGCATTTACTGGTGAAAAGCTGTCTCTTATGTGCAGTTACTGGTGAAAAACTGTCTCTTATGTGCACTGGACCAGTACTACTGGTGAGGACAGTTAGTGACATGGCTATGTACTCTGTAATGTGCTGCAGAAGATGTCAGTGCGATATAAATACTATAAATTTTTTTTAAAAAAAGCCCATTGCTTAGCCCCACTCTACATAAAAGTGCGCTTCTGACTCTGCCCCTAACTCCACCCCTAACTCCACCCCCTGTCCGGTTTTCTCCATCAGCCGACCTGGCAACCCTATTAGTAATATATCAATTTAAAGGATGGGAATAAAGTTTAGAGTCAAACAAACATATTTGTTAGTAGAGAAATATATATATTTACATAGAAAGAGGGACAAAGTCCTGAAAGAGGGACAGTTGGGAGCTCTGTATTATACACAGTTACACACAGTGTCACACTAGCTCCGCCCAGCCTAGCACAAGTATCAGGACGCTCTATACACGCAGAGATCAGCCAGGGGGCGTCACACACCGGCAGCCCCGCCTACCCAGCGCCGTCACGTGGCGTAGGAGGCGGCGCGTCCCGGCAGTGGAGCGCAGCGTGGAACGCAGGCGGGCGAGCAGCGGAAGTGACGCAGCCTCGGGGGGCGGGGCCGGGGACAGAGAGGCCGGGACGGCGGAGGTGCTGGTGGGTATCTTGCAGAGAGGAGAGCCGGGCGGGCGGGCGCGCCTGGTTCCCGGAGACGGAGGGGAGGAGTCCTTCAGGTGGGGGAGGGGCTATAGTGCCTGGTTCACACGGGAGATACGGCACTGCAAGAGGGGGAGGAGTCTGAGAGGGGGGGAAGGCAGAGAATTGTTCACAACTGTTTCCATTTCTTCCCCCTCTGCAGCCCAACTAAATCTCCGCCCCTAAGCTGCTCCTCCCCCACCTAGTGCCACATGCCAACTGACATGTATGGGAGGGGTCACAGTGTGCAGGGGAGGGCCCACTGAGACAGAGGAGGTGTTAGTATGTGCAGGGGAGGGGCCACTGAGACAGGGGAGGTGTTACTATGTGCAGGGGAGGGGCCACTGCAACAAGAGAGGTGTTACTATGTGCAAGGGAGGAGACATTGAGACAAGAGAGTTGTTACTATGTGCAGGTGAGGGGCCACTGAGGCAAGAGAGGTGTTACTATGTGCAGGGGAGGTGTTACTATGTGCTGGGGAGGGGCCACTGAGGCAAGAGAGGTGTTACTATGTGCAGGGGAGGTGTTACTATGTGCTGGGGAGGGGCCACTGAGGCAGGAGAGGTGTTACTATGTGCAGGGGAGAGGTGTTACTATGTGCAGGGGAGGAGACATTGAGACAAGAGAGTTGTTACTATGTGCAGGGGAGGGGCCACTGAGGCAGGAGAGGTGTTACTATGTGCAGGGGAGGAGACATTGAGACAAGAGAGTGGGGAGGGTCCATTGAGACAAGAGAGTTGTTACTATGTGCAGGGGAGGGGCCACTGAGGCAAGAGAGGTGTTACTATGTGCAGGGGAGGGACCACTGAGACAAGAGAGTTGTTACTATGTGCAGGGGAGGGGCCACTGAGGCAGGAGAGGCGTTACTATGTGCAGGGGAGGGGCCACTGAGGCAAGAGAGTTGTTACTATGTGCAGGGGAGGGACCACTGAGGCAAGAGAGGTGTTACTATGTGCAGGGGAGGAGACATTGAGACAAGAGAGTGGGGGGGCCACTGAGGCAAGAGAGGTGTTACTATGTGCAGGGGAGGTGTTACTATGTGCTGGGGAGGGGCCACTGAGCCAGGAGAGGTGTTACTATGTGCAGGGGAGGAGACATTGAGATAAGAGAGTTGTTACTATGTGCAGGGGAGGGGCCATTGAGACAGAGGAGGTGTTCGTATGTGCAGGGGAGGAGCCACTGAGGCAGGAGAGGTGTTACTATGTGCAATGGAGGAGAGATTGAGAGTTGTTACTATGTGCAGGGGAGGGGCCACTGTGGCAGGAGAGGTGTTACTATGTGCAGGGGTGGGGCCACTGAGATAAGAGAGTTGTTACTATGTGCAGGGGAGGGACCACTGAGGCAAGATAGGTGTTACTATGTGCAGGGGAGGGGCCACTGAGGCAAGATAGGTGTTACTATGTGCAGGGGAGGGGCCACTGAGGCAGGGGAGGTGTTACTATGTGCAGGGGAGGAGACATTGAGACAAGAGAGTGGGGAGGGGCCACTGAGGCAAGAGAGGTGTTACTATGTGCAGGGGAGGTGTTACTATGTGCTAGGGAGGGGCCACTGAGACAAGAGAGTTGTTACTATGTGCAGGGGAGGGGCCATTGAGACAGAGGAGGTGTTCGTATGTGCAGGAGAGGAGCCACTGAGGCAGGAGAGGTGTTACTATGTGCAATGGAGTAGAGATTGAGACAAGAGAGTTGTTACTATGTGCAGGGGAGGGGCCACTGAGGCAAGAGAGGTGTTACTATGTGCAGGGGAGGGACCACTGAGGCAAGAAAGGTGTTACTATGTGCAGGGGAGGGGCCACTGAGACAAGAGAGTTGTTACTATGTGCAGGGGAGGGGCCACTGAGGCAGGAGAGGTGTTACTATGTGCAGGGGAGGGACCATTGAGGCAAGAGAGGTGTTACTATGTGCAGGGGAGGAGACATTGAGACAAGAGAGTGGGGATGGGCCACTGAGGCAAGAGAGGTGTTACTATGTGCAGGGGAGGTGTTACTATGTGCTGGGGAGGGGCCACTGAGGCAGGAGAGGTGTTACTATGTGCAGGGGAGGAGACATTGAGATAAGAGAGTTGTTACTATGTGCAGGGGAGGGGCCACTGAGGCAGGAGAGGTGTTACTATGTGCAATGGAGGAGGGATTGAGAGTTGTTACTATGTGCAGGGGAGGGGCCACTGAGGCAGGAGAGGTGTTACTATGTGCTGGGGAGGAGACATTGAGACAAGAGAGTTGTTACTATGTGCAGGGGTGGGGCCACTGAGGCAAGAGAGGTGTTACTATGTGCAGGGGAGGGACCACTGAGGCAAGAGAGGTGTTACTATGTGCAGGGGAGGGGCCACTGAGGCAAGATAGGTGCTACTATGTGCAGGGGAGGGGCCACTGAGGCAGGAGAGGTGTTACTATGTGCAGGGGAGGGGCCACTGAGACGAGAGTTGTTACTATGTGCAGGGGAGGGGCCACTGAGGCAAGGGAAAGTGGTCAGGGTATGAGTTACTGAGGCAGGGGAGAGGTTGCAGTGTCTGAGGATGGCTGAGGTGAGAGGGTGTTACAATAAGTAGGGGAGGACTTTCTGAGGTAGGGGAGTTGTCACAATAAGTAGGGGAGGAGTTACTGAAGCAGGGGAGTGGTCACAATATTTAGGGGAGGGGTTACAGAGGCAGGGGAGTGGTCACATTAGTCGGCTGAGGCAGGTTAGGGGTCAGTGAAGCGAGGGAGAGGTTGTGTGTTGTCCAAACACTGTGCCCACCCAGGAAGGGAGCTTGATAAGATAGAGCCCGGTGAGAGGGGAATATACAGTGGGAGGGGCCACAGTCATGGGTCTTGGGGAGAACATGATATGGTAGTACTAGTGTGTAAATGGAGGTGTGGTTTCGGCAGCTTGGTCACATGACCTGTATTTCCTTCCTGCAGGATCACCACATTAGCGGATGTAAGGCCGGGAGAGATGACAGACCACCACAGCTTCTCCACATCAGGTAAGAACGGTCCTCCACCCAATCACCATGGAGAAGCACCTGTGACGCGTTGTGGTCACATGACTGCAGGCAGCACATGGCAGTTTTACTTTAATTTTAGCTGCCTGTCTTTTGTATCCATTCTATAACGGTGGTTTTAAACCTTGCAAACAATAATCCAATGTTTCGTAATGTACTGTATATGCGTGCCTTTATTAAAGAAAATCTGTATTGTTAAAATCGCACAAAAGTAAACATACCAGTGCGTTAGGGGACATCTCCTATTACCCTCTGTCACAATTTCGCCGCTCCTCAGCGCATTAAAAGTGGTTAAAAACAGTTTTAAAAAGTTTGTTTATAAACAAACAAAATGGCCACCAAAACAGGAAGTAGGTTGATGTACAGTATGTCCACACATAGAAAATACATCCATACACAAGTAGGCTGTATACACCCTTCCTTTTGAATCTCAAGAGATCATTTGTGTGTTTCTTTCCCCCTGCAGCTATCTTCCACTGAAGTGTCAGGCTGTTTCTTCCTGCAGAGTGCAGACAGCTCTGCCTGTATGTAATTCCTCAGCATGTGAATGCCCAGCCAGCTCAGAGGAGGATTTATCCAGCTTGTACAAGATAATAGAGCAGAGAGAAGCTGCACTAATCTAAATATCACACAGGCAGTGTGCAGAGAGGGGGCTGGAGGGGGGAGATGCATCACAGAACCACAACACTGAAGAACTTGGCAGCCTTCCAGACACAGGCTGACAAGTCTGACAAGAGAGAGATAAGTTGATTTATTACAGAGATGGTGATAGTAGAACGTGCTGCAGTAAGCCAGAACACATTAGAATAGCTTTTGGAACTTGTAGGATGATAAAAAAACAGGATGCAATTTTTGTTACGGAGTCTCTTTAAGGAAATGCAAAAGTGGTCTGGAATACAAATCTGGTGAACAGAGGAAACTCGCCAACAGGCAATGTGAAGACTGGAAGACTGCTCTGGAAGTGATCTCGTTGCCTGTTGGTGCGTGCTTCACTGGACCAGATTCATGTGTTATTATTATTATTTAGTATTTTCCGTATATAGCACTGACATATTCTGCAGCACTGTACAGAGTATATTGTCTTGTCACTAACTGTCCCTCAGAGTAGCTCACAATCTAATTCCCTACCATAGTCATATGTCTGTATGTATCGTGTAGTATATATATCGTAGTCTAGGGCTAATTTAGGGGGAAGCCAATGAACTTATCTGTAGGTTTTTGGGATGTGGGAGGAAACTAGAGTGCCCGGAGGAAACCCAAACAGATGTGAGGAGAACATACAAACTCTGTTCAGATAGTGCCCTGGCTGGGATTTGAACCGGGGACCCAGCGCTGCAAGGCGAGACCGCTAACCACTATGCCTCCATGCTGCCAACACTTTAGCATTTCCCTGATAAAGGAAGGGAGGCATAGATGTTCCAAAATATTGTATTATTGTTGGCAAGGTTTGATTGAAACAATCGTTAACTTTTTGTTGGTGTGCCAACATTATATGTGTACTTTGTTGGATCGAGTCCAGTGGTGTGGTACACGGAATACTTGTCTGAGCACCCTGTAGTATCTTTGGCAAATGGTGTGCATAGTCAAATATTGTCCTCTCTGATGTTCTAAAACTTCCACATTCTAATATGCGGCCCCCTAACCACAGAGAGGCAGCAAGACTTGCTTTTCATACAGCAATCAGTGATGTACAATGCAGTGGCAAGAGTATTCCACCAAGGGATGGGGTCTGTAAGAGGCCACCTGTTCTTCACCAAAGTGGACCTCAAGGGTTGTTGGACTTTGCTGCCTGAATAGGCTCCCAGAAACAGGACAGATGGCGCCATGATGCGGAGATAAAAAGTAACTAAAGGCGAAGTCCAAGCACTAGCAGAAGAAGACAGCAGAGTAGGATATTAAGTCAGGTGAAGTCCAAGCACTAGCAGAAGAAGACAGCAGAGTAGGATATTCAGTCAGGCGAAGTCCAAGCACTAGCAGAAGAAGACAGCAGAGTAGGATATTCAGTCAGGCGAAGTCCAAGCACTAGCAGAAGAAGACAGCAGAGTAGGATATTCAGTCAGGCGAAGTCCAAGCACTAGCAGAAGAAGACAGCAGAGTAGGATATTCAGTCAGGCGAAGTCCAAGCACTAGCAGAAGACAGCAGAGTAGGATATGCAGTCAGGCGAAGTCCAAGCACTAGCAGAAGAAGACAGCAGAGCAGGATATGCAGTCAGGCGAAGTCCAAGCACTAGCAGAAGAAGACAGCAGAGTAAGATATTCAGTCAGGCGAAGTCCAAGCACTAGCAGAAGAAGACAGCAGAGTAAGATATTCAGTCAGGCGAAGTCCAAGCACTAGCAGAAGAAGACAGCAGAGTAGGATATTCAGTCAGGCGAAGTCCAAGTTAGGGTTGCAACGGTATGAAAATCCATGGTATGCTAACCGTCCAAAAAAATACCACAGTATGACGTTATCACGGTATACAGTAGTACACAATTCTTATTTCAATTATCCTGAGCCTGCATAATCTGTGGCTGGAAATGCAACAGGATCTCTTTAAAAATGAGCTTATCTGCCGTGGTGGTAGTCAGGTCACAGGTGACATGGGGAGAGATCAAACACATTAGACTATTACTATGACTATGGTAGGATTAGATTGTGAGCTCATATGAGGACAGTCAGTGACATGGCTATGTACTGTGTAAAGTGCTGCAGAAGATGTCAGTGCTATAGGAATAACGTAAATGTAAGGAAAAAGGGAGGGTCGGGGAGCATATGTCACAAATAACGAAATCCAAAAATAAGTGAAAATTTACAAAAATTTATTAATATCATAATTAAACATATTAAAATAGCACCAATGTAACCTGCCAAAAAGCCACACTTGATCACCAATCACACCTCAGACACACCACTGCCTGCGACCACCTAGTGTGGTCGGGGATCCCAAAACGAGGATAGGCCTAAACAAGTGTCTGATCAAAAAACTGAGGGTAATAGAAAAATGATGATGAAAGCAAGCCGGTACAAGTGACAGAAGTAAAATGAATCAATGCATCCAGCAGAGGCTAGAAAGCCAATATGGCATCTGCAAATCAATAGTTCAGATGAAACAGCACAGCCAGCATGAAGAGATGAAATGCAAGTAGCAACAAGCACAGATCAAAAAGGGATGGCATGAAGCGTGAGCCATACTATACCCAATCCTGGTACAGCGATGCGGAGTCCAGTTAGCTCCTGGAGATTGTCTGGTCGCTCAGCCCCCTGTGTAGAAGCCCAAGGCTGGGGGAGCGATTATGGATCCAGTAGAGAAGTCAGGTCCAATATGCTGGTATAGCAGGCTGTAATGGCTGTGATGATCAAGCAGAGTCCCATAAGGCAAAGTCCCATGTATGCAGGAAGCTGGATAGCCTTTCCGGGTGAAGACCAAAAGAGTGCCTCAGGCCAGCAGAAGGTGGATGCGGAGGGTGGGCAGGTGGCAGAGCAAGGCAGTCAGGTGCTAGCACCACGCCGGCAGCCCTGACATGTTTCGCCGGGTCTACCGGCTTTTTCAAAGGGAGGCGTGGCTAGAAATGTGTGCCGCCGACGGCTCCTTATAGGGCCGCGTCATCAGCCGCGCGCGAGCACGCATGCGTAATTACGTACGCGTCAACAGACGCGCACGCGTACACATGCGCACTAACGCGGCGACTGACACGCAGCAGCAGCCTCGCCCCCACCAGAGCCCAATAGGCAGGCCAGACAAAAAGGTCGGCCTGGTGCGTAAGATGGACAGAATACGTGAAAGGGCAAGGTGGGGGCGAGGGGCAAGGAGGTCATACGGCGGCACACGAGTACACAAAAGTTTCTCCATATATGTATAAACAAACAAACCAATATGAAAAAATAATACAAAACCATGCAAACACAAGCAAACCAGAAAAAATATATATAAATGTAACCTAGCTCAGAGTCAAAAAATATTAGCTTACTAACATCGGCGACTAGAGAGGTTGGGTCAAGGGAGACTGTGAAACACAGTGCCAAGATCCAAACCGTGCGAGAAAACAGCGCACTCAAAGAACAAGAAAACTGAGCAAACGTATGCTAGCTATAAACGGCGAATGTCACAGGGGAGAACCCATGGAGGCGACAGCTCGGAGCATATGCAAGCCCGCAGACGCAGGGGGCAGTGGAGGAACAGAGCAGCAGAAGGGGGCAGGGAAAGGGGACAGCAGGACCAATAGGAAGAAAGTAATAAGCATCAGTTAGGTAGAAAGGCCGCAAAACCGACCGTTTCATTAAGGCCAGGATATTCAGTGGCCTCTAACTCGTAGATCCACCTGGATTCTTTCTGTAGCAATAAGCGATATGCTATAGGAATACAGAATAATAATATGGTGGGCATTAGACTATGATAGAATTAGATTGTGAGCTCCTATGAGGACAGTCAGTGACATAACTCTGTACTCTGATGTGCTGCAGAAGATGTCAGTGCTATAGGAATACAGAATAATAATATGGTAGGACATTAGATTAGACATGGTAGGATTAGATTGTGAACTCCTCTGAGGGCAGTCAGTGACATGACTATGTACTCTGTAATGTGCTGCAGGAGATGTCAGTGCTATCGGAATACAGAATAATAATATGGTAGGACATTAGATTAGACTATGGTAGAATTAGATTGTGAGCTCCTTTGAGGACAGTCAGTGACATAACTCTGTACTCTGTAATGTGCTGCAGGAGATGTCAGTGCTATATAAATACATAATAATAATAATATGGTAGGACATTAGGCTATGACTATGGTAGGATTAGATTGTGAACTCCTCTGAGGACAGTCAGTGACATAACTCTGTACTCTGTAATGTGCTGCAGAAGATGTCAGTGCTATAGGAATGCAGAATAATAATATGGTACGACATTAGATTAGACATGGCAGGATTAGATTGTGAACTCCTCTGAGGGCAATCAGTGACATAACTATAAATGTTATAAAATCTTTACTGAAGCATTGTAATATAAATACATCATAATCTTAATACAGGTCAGAGAGAGGAAAGTGAGAGAGAAGGAAGGGAAATACACAGCAGTCTGTGAGAGAAGGCACATAGGGACAGTAATGCTGGGTACACACGTTGCCATTTCTGGTCGATCGATTATTTCCGACATGTTCGATCGGGTCTCGATTGATACAGCCGTCCATTTACTCATGTTAAGTATGCAAAATCGGCGGCTGTATCGATCGAAACCCGATTGAACATGGAAATAATCGATCGACCAGGATCGATCCCGCCGATCAAGTGGGAAATCGCAACGTGTGTACCCAGCATAAGAGATAGCAGAGAGAGATGCAAGAAAGTGGAGGAGTGTCAGGAAATAGAGGAGGTAGAGGAAAAGGGGGGGGGGGGGTAAGGCAGATAGAGGAATGTAGGAGGGACAGATGCTGAAAAATGTGTGAGTCAGAGGAGAATGAATGAGTGAGAGGGATGTGTCTCACCACAGGTGGTCCAGTTCAGCAGGGAAGGGGTTAAAGCACTGGGAAGGTGGGTACAAGAAGGAGGGAGGGTGAGAGGAGCATATGGGATGTAGAAAAGCAAAGCAGGACAATAACAGGGCAGCCAGACACAGGAACTTCCAGCGGCAGGTTAGCTTGCTTATGTAAATATAGTGCAGACCTTCCAACCTGCTTCAGTGTCTCTGATTCTGTCACGGGAACACCACCAAGAAACAGCTCATCTCTCCCCCACCTCCTGTGCAGCTCTGTTATCTAAAGCCTCATACACACGAGGCACATGTTGCCAGTCGCAAAAAAAAAACAGGTCCCTCTGTGCTGCAGCCGTATACACGGCGCACAGAGGGACAGAGTTGCGGTGGAAGCTGTCGCCGAAAGTTCCTCCCCACGCCGGAAGCTCCGTCGATGGTAAGTGTGTTGCTGTCGCTAGTTCGCATACACACGGCGGACTAGCGACAGTTGCGGCGACAGCTGTAGCAGGAGATTGACCGCGCCAATCGCCTGGCAACAGCTCCGACGGGCGACGGTTCGGGGCGCGCGCGTCATACACACGGGCGACCTGTCGCCACAACACGCGCGTGCCACGTGGTTGCGGCGACCGTTGTAGCCCGTGTGTATGGGCCATTAGAGTCTCTGCAGCTGATAAACTCACCGCTGCTGGTTTGCATTCTGGCGGCACTTTCAAACAAGCTGGGAATGAGAGGGGTGGCGCTTATCCTTAGAGCAGGAAGCTCTACAGTGCTGTAATGTGAGCTACGTCCCAACGCAACGGAACACCCTGCTAATTATATAAGAACACGGCGATGTCGCCCTGAGCACTAAATGCTGCTCAGAAACGCCTCTGGCCAGGAGTGCTCTGCATATGCGTTCCAGCCGCGGCCAGGAGCTCTCTGCATATGCGCTCCAGCCGCGGCATCACATCTTGTCCTGCGCGTCACCATCCGGCACCAGTCAGCAAGCTTTGGGAGCCTGCTCTTCTAATGGGGAGAGACGGAGAGCAGGGCAATAGCGGAGCGGTTGCGGGGATGATGCGGAAGGCGGCGAAAGCATTAAATAAAACGGTACTTCAAGAATCTGCATGGTATGATTACCATGCACATTGAACCGCGGTATATCTTCTTACCGGTATACTGCGATAACCCTAGTCCAGGCACTAGCAGAAGACAGCAGAGCAGCATATTCAGTCAGCAGGCCAAAGTCAGGACAGGAAGAGAATTTCCAGAAGCAAGAGCACAATCCAGAGGTCATGCGGGCCGAGTTTGTTCAAAAACAGTGATGAGCCGAAGCAGGCAATCCAAGCAATAGACCGAGGTCAAACCAGTAGAGCAGATCAAGAGCAGTTAGGTAAGCCAGGTCAGAAGTGGAGGTATTAACCAAGGGATAGACTGTTGCGCAAAAGGTGGATCAGCGCATCACCAGGCCGCCTCCGAATGGCCTCCAATCAGAGGTGCGCTGAGCCCCCCCAGAAACTGCAAACGCACCTTGAACCCAAACCGGGTACTTAACAAGTTGCATGCAAGCTGTTACAGGAAACCAACATCCTCCAGTGGTAGACAGGTTATGTGTATGCTCGGTGTGTATTTTATCCCTCGGGTGGGGCTTGCACTCTCTTGCAGGTAGGCACTTATCTGTTTTTAAGTAGCGCTGCTCATTTCTTTGCTATGTACTAATTTAATTCATTTTTGGTCAGCTGCTCCCACTTAACAGCCATGCTTTTGGTGTATATGCAGAGCTTCTGTTTGGGTTCAAGGTGCGTTTGTAGTTTCTGGGGGGGCTCAGCGCACCTCTGATTGTAGGCCATTTGGAGGCGGCCTGGTGATGCCAGGGCTGTGGAGTCTGTACAAAAATCTTCCGACTCCAACTCCGACTCCTCAGTTTATGAAATCACGACTCCGACTCCGGGTACCCAAAATGGCTCAGACTCCGACTCCTTAGTCTAATACTTAACAGGGATGTGGATTCTGTACAAAAATCAACCGACTCCGACTCCTGACTCCGACTCCTCAGTTTATGAAATCAACGACTCCAACTCCGACTCCAGGTGCCCAAAATTTCCCCGACTCCGACTCCAACTCCACAGCCCTGGGTGATGCGCTGATCCACCTTTTGCGCAATTTTCAATTTTACTTGGTTAGCCGCACCCAGGCTATGCATATACATAGGTTAGGATTTAGTTAGTGTTAGGTCCCCTCCCATAGGGGGATGACTTCTTCGCAGTGGGAGGGACGAGTACTTAAAGGGAAGGTTCAGGGAGGGTGGGTAAAAAATAAAAATCAAATTCCACTTACCTGGGGCTTCCTCCAGCCCGTGGCAGGCAGGAGGTGCCCTCGCCGCCGCTCCGCAGGCTCCCGGTGGTCTCCGGTGGCGCGCCCGACCTGGCCAGGCCGGCTGCCAGGTCGGGCTCTTCTGCGCTCCAAGGCCCGGAACTTCTGCGTCCCACGCCGGCGCTCTGACGTCATCGGACGTCCTCCGGGCTCTACTGCGCATGCGCAGAACTACTGCGCATGCGCAGTAGAGCCCGGAGGACGTCCGATGATGTGGGACGCCGGCGTGGGACGCAGAAGTTCCGGGCCTTGGAGCGCAGTAGAGCCCGACCTGGCAGCCGGCCTGGCCAGGTCGGGCGCGCCACCGGAGACCACCGGGAGCCTGCGGAGCGGCGGCGAGGGCACCTCCTGCCTGCCACGGGCTGGAGGAAGCCCCAGGTAAGTGGAATTTGATTTTTATTTTTTGCCCACCCTCCCTGAACCTTTCCTTTAACAAGTTGCATGCAAGCTGTTACAGGAAACCGGCGTCCTCCAGTGGTAGACAGGTCATGTGTATGCTCGGTGTGTATTTTATCCCATAAGTGGGGCTTACACTCTCTTGCAGGTAGGCACTTGCCTGTTTTTAAGTAGCGCTGCTCATTTCTTTGCTAAGGGATAGACCAGGCACAGCTCTGACTCAGGAGCACCAATGTAAGCTGACATAGCTGTCAACAGCGGGTGCTTGGAGAGGGTGCCTCTTATAGACAAGAGTCTATAAAAGAGGGCCACTAGTCGGTGACATGCGTACAAGGGAACATAGACATCTAGGCAAGGTCACGGTGGAGAGGTGAGTATGACAGCAGGTGTGTGACTTCTCTGACTAGTTCTGTATAACACAGCAATCAGGGGCCTATAGGGAGGAGTGCAGTCATCTTTATTTTACTCTAACCCCAATTTAGCTTTCAACTTCAGAGTAATAATCAGTGACTTGTTCTCCACAGGTTTATCTGCCCAAAATCACTCTGATCTCACCAAGATGGTCGAACCACCACCGAAGTCCATGGAGTACCCTAAGGAGCAACAATTGTCCTCTGCCAGAGGAAGTTACGTGCCTGGTGGTGTTTTCCCATCTGCCAATCCCACAGCAACCCAGTACACGCCCATCAGTGACACTACGGTGGAATCCTGGTGGAACAGGAACAGGAGTTTCATGGACACCAATGTCCAGGCACTGAGACCACAGCTGCAGTATGGGCTCTCCAATCTTAGTGGTTCATACATAGAACAGAACAAAAATTTCCTGGGGTCCCGAGACCTGAAGATTGGAGATCTGGACACTGATGTGACACCTTCAACAGTGCCAACTCCCACCTACTGCTCCAACTGCAAGAAGATGTTTGCCACCATTGAGGCTTACAATAGACACCAGCCCATGCACGGCCTGGACAACAAACTGTTCCCGTGTGTGGAGTGTGGCAAATACTACCGCCACAACACGGCCCTCGTCATACACCGGCGTACTCACACCGGAGAGAAGCCCTACGGCTGCCCCGAGTGTGGAAGACGCTTCAATGCTCGCTCCAGTCTGGTCACCCACGGCAAGGTCCATGCCGGGAAGAAGATGTACAACTGCACCGAGTGTGGCTTGTCATTTGCCCGAACGGATGACCTTTTCAATCACCAGCTGATGCACAACCGAGAGAGAAAGTTTTCTTGTAATGACTGTGGCAAATGTTTCAAGGCCGAAGCAGAGCTGAGTGCCCATCGGAAGATCCACCCAGTGGAGGAGCTCTATCTCTGCTCTGGCTGTGGTAGAGACTTCACTCAATACTCCAAGCTACTTCGTCACCAGAAAACGCACCCCATGCCGCCCCCTGTTCTCATTACCAACGAGAAGATGTTACAGGACCAATAAGTCCAAACGCCAAATAGTGTGTAGGAGGAGCCAATATTAACCCTCCCGACGACCTGACTGCTCACAGAAGTCTGCTGCGTGGTCTTGTCTATCACAGTAAGGTGGGAACCACTATATCGTAACTCCATGCCAGGAACCTCAAACTTTATAGGAACCACTCTCACCAAAAGTGCACGATGCTTGAAGACATTGTGACACATTTCTCAAACCTGGGGGGCATATTTGTAACAGGTTTGGCTTACAGGTCCCCTCTTGGATAAAATGTTATCGTTTCCCAATTTTATCGCTCAAAGCAGATAAGAGAATGCAATTCTTACTTCATGCCCGCTTTGTGATAGACTCTGACATTGTAAAATATCTTCTGCATGGCATACAGGTATAAGGCCAAATGTGCTGGTTGTGGGGGCAAGAAGGGGTCTTAGGGCCACACATGCTTGTGGTGGGTGCAGTAAGGGGTCTAAATGCAGAATTTCTAAGATTATATGCATCCCCCTCCAATGCACACACACGTACACACACACATGCACATTGGCATTTCCAGGAATAATGTCTAAGTACCTAACATAGGGTCACATGACTGTGGATGCCCGCCTCTCTACCTGGTGGGAGGCCCTTTTACTGCACTTGTATGGGTGCTTCCGGGCAGGAGAGGTACAGGGAAAAGGCGTGAGCATTTGGGAAGGAGAGTTCTCTGGCCCGCTCTCTTAACAGCTATGCGGACTGTGGTTTGGTGTCAGCCTAGCTTAGGAGACGTCTGCAGCACTTCTCCATAACAATGCTGGCATCTTATTTAACAGTGGCCTGTAATAAGAGACATTCTCATTTCACCATGTCCATAGTGAAGCGGGCAAGTGTCATTTCTGCCGCTGGAGATATAGTTCACAATTTCCCTGGTGAAATAATAGCGAAATCTTCTGTACATCAGAACATACCGTAGTAATGGATCTTAATTCCGTCAGTAATTGGGAGTCAATTTTTTTATTTTAAATGGCATTTATTTGATTGAAAATGCAAACATGAAAACCACAAAATGCACATTGCTCAGTATGCAGGGGATTTGCATGCAATACAGTAATCAGGCAGCAGCCCAGGGCTCACCAGTAGATGCAGCTGACGGCCTTTAGCCCATGCAGTGGCCGGTGCTTTTGAGGTAATCCACGCAGGTCTAGAGTAAAGTGCAGATAGCGAGCAGCCAACCTGCCCACCAATCACAGCTCATGGGACTCTGACTGACATATGACGCATGTGCCTGCCCACTTTTCACTATAGCCAGACACAGAATACACCCGGGGACAAAAAACAAGTTTACTATAACCAAAGTTCTATTATATCTGGGTTTATTTTATCAGGTGTTACTCCTATATGCTGATAATGGTGCTTGCCCTGGACCTGACCATGTATGGTGGTACAGCTTCCAGCAGAAACATTCCAGCTTGTGGAGAGGATGTGCTGGGGAACTGCTGGCCATCTTCTGACCCAGCCTGTTACACATCTGCCCCCAGGTATTGTCTGCTGTCCCAGCCTGTTACACATCTGCCCCTAGGTATTGGCTCCCTTATATTGGACACCTCGGTCACCCAGAAATCCCTGTGTGTCCAGCAGAAACACTTCAGCTTGTGGAGAGGATGTGCAGGGGGACTGCTGGCCATCTTCTAACCCAGCCTGTTACATGTCTGCCCCAGGTATTGGCTCCCTTATATTGAACACCTCGGTCACCCAGAAATCCCTGTGCATCCAGCAGAAACATTTCAGCTTGTGGAGAGGATGTGCTGGGGGACTGGTGACCATCTTCTGACCCAGCCTGTTACACATCTGCCCCCATGTATTGTCTCCCATATATTGGATACCTCCATCACAGAGGAATCCCTGTGTGTCCAGCAGAAACATTTCAGCGTGTGGAGAGGATGTGCGGGGGGACCAGTGACCATCTTCTGACCCAGCCTGTTACACATCTGCCTCCAGGTATTGGCTCCCTTATATTGGACACCTCTGTCACCCAGAAATCCCTGTGTGTCCAGCAGAAACATTTCAGCTTGTGGAGAGGATGTGCAGGGGGACTGCTGGCCATCTTCTAACCCAGCCTGTTACATGTCTGCCCCCAGGTATTGGCTCCCTTATATTGGATACCTCCATCACAGAGGAATCCCTGTGTGTCCAGCAGAAACATTTCAGCGTGTGGAGAGGATGTGCGGGGGGACCAGTGACCATCTTCTGACCCGGCCTGTTACACATCTGCCTCCAGGTATTGGCTCCCTTATATTGTACACCTCTGTCACCCAGAAATCCCTGTGTGTCCAGCAGAAACATTTCAGTTTGTGAAGAGGATGTGCTGGGGGACTGCTGGCCATCTTCTGACCCAGCCTGTTACATCTGCCCCCAGGTATTGGCTCCCTTATATTGGACACCTCGGTCCCCCAGAAATCCCTGTGCATCCAGCAGAAACATTTCAGCTTGTGGAGAGGATATGCTGGGGGACTGGTGACCATCTTCATTCTGTTACACATCTGCCTCCAGGTATTGGCTCCGTTCCATTGGATACCACCATCACAGAGAAATCCCTGTGTGTCCAGCAGAAACATTTCAGCTTGTGGTTGTGCGGGGGGACTGGTGACCATCTTCTGATCTGGCCTGTTACACTTCTGCCCCCAGGTATTGGCTGCTGACCCAGCCTGTTACACATCTGCCCCCAGGTATTGGCTGCTGACCCAGCCTGTTACACATCTGCCCCCAGATATTGGCTTCTGACCCAGCCTGTTACACATCTGCCCCCAGGTATTGGCTCCCATATATTGGACATCTTGGTAACCGAGAAATCACTGTGTGTCCAGCAGAAACATTTCAGCGTGTGAAGATGTGCTGGGGGACTGGTGACCATCTTCTGACCCAGCTTGTTACAAATCTGCTCCCCAGATATTGACTCCCTTACATTGGACACCTTGGTCACCCAGAAATCCCTGTGTGCCCAGCAGAAACATTTCAGCGTGTGAAGAGGATGTGCTGGGGGACTGGTGACCGTCTGCTGGTTTGGGGTGGTGTCCTCCTTGGCAGAAGTTATACCAGCAGGGGAACAGAAGCAGAGACGTGCAGCTGCCCTTATTCAGACCTAGTCTGATCAGACTTGTTAGTTTTGTAATTCAGCACTTATGAAGCTTCCTGACGAAGAGACCTCGCTGGTTTCGGAGGCTTGCAAAGAACGTTCTTCAGTGTTAGCCATTTTGTTATATGTCTGTTCTTGCAGCGTGAAGAAGTGTTGACCGTGTAGAAGCATAGTGGTGCTCTGACGTTCCTCTAGAGGGCGTCACCAAGGGATGGGAGGGTTTTTATGACGACACACTTTTACACCTGACTTGTTAATATAAAATTATATAACTACCCTATGTGAAAGCTAATAATGCGCACAATATAAACAAGTGTAATAAACTGTAAAGCA
Source organism: Hyperolius riggenbachi (assembly GCF_040937935.1). Classification (NCBI taxonomy): domain Eukaryota; kingdom Metazoa; phylum Chordata; class Amphibia; order Anura; family Hyperoliidae; genus Hyperolius; species Hyperolius riggenbachi. Next base: position 288,926,020 of record NC_090655.1, on the reverse strand, counting down.
TATATAGTGTTTTGCTTTCTCTGTCAAGTGTGGCCTTCAGGAGGCTCACGGCTTCTGTGCCATGGCAGAAGTCACATGACCTGCCCGCATTCCTGACATCACCTGCATCTTGAGAGGTCGTCCCAGGAGTAGATTCAGACAGTATAATCTAACTATACGATGGTAGAGTACAATGTTATAGGACAAGAGGTGGGACTGGGAGTAAAGCAAACTGAGCTCCCTGGCAGTCAGTCAAGCCATCCTTCAACTGAAAGGATCAGTAGCCGGTCAGAATAATGGCCACAATTCACTAAGCTCATCTCCTGTCTTTTATAACATTTCTGAGCTGTTTTTACATGATGATAAAGCATGTAGTATTCACTAAACAATTTACCTCAGGCAAACCTTAAGTTAAGAATTCTATCTTTAAGCTAACGAGTGATTTCTAATGTTAACGTTTCAATCCTTAAAGAGACTCTGAAGCGAGAATAAATCTCGCTTCAGAGCTCATAGTTAGCAGGGGCACGTTTGCCCCTGCTAAACTGCCGCTATAGCGCCGCTGAATGGGGGTCCCTTCACCCCCAAACCCCCCACTGTGACACTTGGTCGCAGACTTGGTCACTCCTGGAGGCAGGGCTAACGGCTGCAGCCCTGCCTCCAGTCGCGTCTATCAGCGGCGCATCGCCGCCTCTCCCCCGCCCCTCTCAGTGAAGGAAGACTGAGAGGGGCGGGGGAGAGGCGGAGATACGCGCTGACAGACGCGCTTGGGGCAGGGCTGCGGCGGTTAGCCCTGCCCCTACCAGGAAGCGCTCTTCCGCTGAAGTCAGAAAAAAAAAATGAGTTTTACTCACCTGGGGCTTCTACCAGCCCCCTGCAGCAGTCCTGTGCCCTCGCAGCCACTCACTAATCCTCTGGTCCCCCGCTGCCAGCTAGTTTCGTTTTTGCCGACAGGCCCGTCAGGACTGGCCACGCGTATCTTTTTCCGCATTCCCGAATGTAATTAGCGCTATTGTGGACCGCATCGCATACAAAAATACGCGTTGCCGCATATCTACGCGTAGGTAATGCGGCATTGCGTATTTTTGTACGCGTTGCGGTCCGCAATAGCGCTAATTACAGTCGGGAATTCGGAAAAAGATACGCGTGGCCAGTCCTGACGGGCCTGTCGGCAAAAACGAAACTAGCTGGCAGCGGGGGACCAGAGGATTAGTGAGTGGCTGCGAGGGCACAGGATTGCTGCAGGGGGCTGGTAGAAGCCCCAGGTGAGTAAAACTCATTTTTTTTCTGGCTTAAGGTTCACTTTAAGCTAAATAACAGGTAAAAACAAGTTTTTAAATTAGCTTCAGACTCTCTTTAAAATAACTACAGAATTCTGAAGTTAAAGACAGGCTGTTAATTCACAGAGAGGAATGCAAGTGTAATGTGTGTGAGGAGTTATCACTTGGCCTGAGCTGGTGTTAACCCTCCTGGCGGTTAATTTTTTTTGCCAAGTTGGCAAAAATCTTTTTTTTTTTTTAATTTTTTTTTTTTTGTGTTTCATGTAAAGCTACCAGAGTGGTAGCTACATGAAACACCACTAGAGGGCGCATGTGTCCCTCTAGTGCGATCGTCGCCAGCATCAATAGCAAACAGGGGAACGCATATATAACGCGCTCCCCTGTTTGGCTTCTCCTGTCGCCATGGCGACGATCGGAATGACGTCATGGACGTCAGCCGACGTCTTGACGTCAGACACCTCCGATCCAGCCCATAGCGCTGCCCGGAACTGGGGCCCTCTTGCGCCGCTGCGTACGGGCGATCGCCGCAGAGCGGCGGCGATCAAGCTGTACGCGCGGCTAGCAAAGTGCTAGCTGCGCGTACAGCATTTTGAATGGAGGAAATCGCCCCACCAGGGGCTGAGATATCTTCCTGCGCGGCATAGCCCGAGCTCAGCTCGGGCTTACCGCCAGGAAGGTTAAAGCAGTAGGATTAGCCATACTATGCCAGGGGAAAAAAACACATATATAAGTAGATAAATACTTGATCTACTTACATAACACATGTATTATACTGTCCGCTTTTGATTTCAGTGAATTTTATATAGTAAATTAAGAGAATTCTGTTCCTGATGGGAACCATGTATTTTGCCCACAGTTTAGGCTAAATCTTGATGTCATCTCTGCCCTTTACTTTTTTTTTTTCTTTTCGCCTCCAATCGCTGAGTCACCTCAGCCTTGCTTGTAAACACAAGTGAGCAGGGGATCGTGTTTCAGATAAGCAGCTAGGCAGGAAAATAAATGGAAGAGGAGGAATATATTATAGATAAAAAGAAACCCCCAGCATGCAACTGTTTGGCACTGACTACTAAAGGGCCAGTGCTCCTAAAATAAGTGATAACTCCAAATCATAACCGAAGAAAACTTTTTGAATGCAGGATTGGCATCTTTATCACTTAATACACTCAGACCAGTTGCTGTTGAAATTTGATTTTTATGGTGACACTCCCGCTTTAAGTGGAGTGTTACTACAGGCTGCAATGTAAAGTGAAGCATTCTGAGCCGTCTGCTTTATATATGTTACGGCCAGAACCCGAAGTCTGGCCACTTCGGGTTCTGGCCGGTCAAAACTAGAAGTGGCCGGCTGATTCGGCCAGGGTGCGAAATGAGGGTTGTTTGCGGACTTTGGCCGGCCAGAACGCATTCTGGCTAGATGTGGCCGGCCAAGTCCCGAAGTTCCCCGCCGCCTCCTGTGTCTCGAAATCCTGAGCAGCTAATCGCTTCCTGTCGCCTTCTTTCTGCACCACCAGCTGCTCCCCAAGCATATCACCGCTCCCCGCAGCCTTCCGTCTCAGGACCGATGGATGCCCTTCCTGCTGCCGGTCTTTCACCGAAATAGCACCGGAGCTGACTTCCCCGCCGCATTTCTTCTTTCTCTTCATCTTCTTCCTGCCAGCGTCCTTCTAAGTATTGTTCTGTCTTCTCTCCACCGCTCTCCTTCTCTGTATCTGTCTCCCGCAGGACCCGGGGCTGCCCTTCATTACTGCCGGCTGCAGCTGCTTTCCCTATCTCAGCGCAAGTGATTGGCACATTGCACGGCTCAGAATGGCTGCCAGGCATGGCTGTCACTCTCTACTCCGACTCCTGCAGATGCTGCTAATCTTGCATGGAGACAGCTGACAGCGCTACTTGTGTCCAGAGAGCTGGTGCTCGGCGGGTAGGTTATTTCGTCAGCACACCTGCTAGCAAAGAGGCTGCCATTGCTGAATTACAAGATGGTCCAGTGCTAAACTGCATTATTTGCATCTAATTGACTATCGCTGTTGCCTAGTAAGTGAGGGACATGGAACAAGAGTGTAAGATTCCCAGTCCTCCCTTACTGTATGCTTGGTCCAGGGCAGTGACTAGTGACAACAGGAGCAGCATGTCAGCCCTTGAGCTTGGATGTTTAAGGATACTTAAAGTCTACCTGAATTCTTCCACAGGACAGAATAAATACATAGAGAAATGCACCCTGTATGTATTTAGAGAGTTTAGCCTGTCTAATTCCCCCTCACAAATGGTCATTTGATCTCTTCCCTGTGTCACCTGACTGCAAGTAGCCACACTGCAGATTTATTGCAGGATTTGTATCAGGTGTAACAAAGAAATGTTTTTCTTTAAACATTATTATGCTGTTGTGCATCTTTCAGAGCAGAGAGGAAGTTCCGAGTGCCTTTCATGCTGCCGGACAGGACCCAGCATGTTCTGGGACTTGTACATTTTGGACTTTGGCCGACTGACTTTGGCCACTTTGCAAACTGGCCGGCCAATGTCAGAAATTCTCAGCATTTTGTACTTTGGCCGACGTCAAATCGGCCAGTTCTAGAAACGGCCGGCCAATTCTAGAATTGGCCGATTTCTGGTTTTGGCCGTAACATATATATTTACTAGTTACGCAGAAGGGCTCTCTGTATAGAGAGAAATACACACAGCAGGCACACAGAGAGGGAGAGAGGTATCAAGTGTGCACGCGCATTCACTCAGATCCAGCCACAGCCTCCCTCTCTCCTACCCTGGCTGTCTACACTGGCTAGCTGTTATCCTGGCAGCAGGAGGGGTGGAGCTACATTCTGCCTGCATGTGCTCCTCCCCTCCCTATATACTGCATGTGACAATAACTACAGAGGTGGTAACTTATGGACTGGAGTGGTAAGACAACACTGAAAACTTATCACTACTAAGGCAAGCTTCTTTAGTGAATTAACACTAAAATACTGATCAATGTGTGGTGATAGGTTGTCACCTTTCTTATCACCAGCATGATCTTAGTAAATTGAGGCCAATGTCTCCTGACACCAGGGAATTTCCTCCTGACATTCTTGGCACAATAGGAGAGGTTCTGGAATGTACAACACCTGCTGTCCTGTGATGTTCTTTGTAGGTAAGGACTTTCTAATATGTGCTCTCATTACATGGTTCACTTATATTCCATAGTATAGCAGCAATCCCGGATATCGCCATTTACCCCTAGAAACAACCTAGGAGGAGGGCGCCCACCCTGCGTATAAACTAGTGAAACTACTCCCTTCTCACCAAGGTAAAAAAAAGGGGGCGCTACTCCAATATATATAATAAAGGGGGGTTAAAAATAAAAACCGCAAACGGATCAAAAACGTATGCTGCAAAAAGGCAGCACGGATCCGCTTGCGTTCTGGTTTCTGAAAACGGGAGCCTGGACCGCGGATTGCGTTCTACAACCAGGTCTAGTGTGGACTGACCCGAAACGTCTCACAGTCAGCAGAGGCTGAGGATTCTCCATCACATATAGGAGAAAGCGGACTACACACTATACGTCATAACATCGGCATGTTATATCTCGCTGTATATAGGAGAAAGCAGACTACACGCTATACGGCATAACATTAAACAAAAAGTTACTGTTGCCATCTTGTGGCCAAATAGTAAAACGACACCCTAAAGCATTTTTCACACACAAATAAATTAGTTTTACACAAAAAATGTACAATTAAAAAAAATACATATATAGTTACCTTAGGGACTGAACTTTTTAAATATTTATATCATGAGGGTATAACACTGTTACTTTATAAACTATGGGCTTGTAATTAGGGATGGACGCAAAACTGAAAAAAATGCACCTTTATTTCCAAATAAAATATTGGCGCCAAACATTGTGATAGGGACATAATTTAAACGGTTTTATAACCGGGACACATGGGCAAATACAATACGTGGGTTTTAATTACAGTAGCATGCATTATTTAAAAACTATAATGGCCGAAAACTGAAAAATAATACATTTTTTCCCACATTTTTTACTATTTTCCCATTAAAACACATTTAGAATAAAATAATTCTTGGCATAATGTCCCACCTCAAGAAAACCTAATTGGTGGTGAAAAGAACAAGATATAGTTCATTTCATTGTGATAAGTAATAATAAAGTTATAGGCGAATGAATGGAAGGAGTGCTGAAAGGTGAAAATTGCTCTGGTGGTCAAGGGGTAAAACCCCTCAGTGGTGAAGTGGTTAAAAGGCATTTTATTGAAAAGTTTGAAAATGTCACCTGGGAGACAACTCAGGAGAAAAAGTGGATTGCATATGGGCCCCGTTGTGTGAGGTGCTGACTTCCTGTAAAGACACACACTGCACACTCCTCGCTGTACTTTATATTAGTAGGCAGTGATATATGTCAGTTAGTGCATACTGTCAGTCAGACACACACTGCACACTCCTCCCTGTATGTATTAGTATGCAGTGTAGCAGTGATATATATGTCAGTTAGTACATACTGTCAGTCAGACACACAATGCAAACTCCTCCCTGGACAATTTATTTGCAGGCAGTGAGATGTCAGTTAGTGGCAGTCACACACACACTGCACACTCCTCCCTGTACTATATATTAGTAGGCAGTATGACAGTGAAATAAACTGTATGTCAGTTAGTACATACTGTCAGTCAAACACACACCCTCACACTCCTCCTTGTATAATGTATTAGTAGGCAGTGTGGCAGTGATATGTCAGTTAGTGCCTATTGTCAGTCAGACACTCACTGCACACACCTCCCTGTATTTTGTATTAGCAGTATGGCAGTGAAATGTCAGTTAGTGCATACTGTCATTCAAACACACACACTATACACTTCTCCTTCCTGTACAATGTGGTGGTAGACAGTGTTGCAGTGAGAAGATAGAAATTGACCTGCGCTGCCCTGATACTTGGATGGGTTTCAGGTGCTGCTCCTTTAGCTGGGTGGTGCCAGCGATCCTAAGAGAACAGATAGAAGAAACAACGGAGCGCTCTTTGGTGTAATAACGTTTTAATATTGGTAGACACGCAACATAAATACACTTACAGTGTGTCAGTGGAGTAAGCGCTTATCAGGCCTGCTGGCGTTCCTCAGTCCTGACGAAGGCGTCACAAAAAAACCTAGAAGGTGGCGCTTCTTACAACTAGCAAATAAAACATTAATAGTCCAATGGGATAATTCCACTTCTGCCAAGGAATCTTGTAATTCACAACCTTTAAAGGGACTCCGAGCTCTGTTTAAAAATAAAATTTGAACTTACCTGGGGCTTTCTCCATCCCAGCCCTGGTCGGGACGTCCCACGCCGGCCTCCTGGCTCTTCTCCCGGCGGCTGTCCGCATAGCGCGGACAGGCCGGGCCCCCGGGCGACACTGGCGAGTGTCGGGGCTTCTTCTTCCTTATACGTCACGAATGACGTCATGACGGCGGCCGGCGTGACAGCACGGCGCATGCGTGATTAAACCGCGCATGCGCCGTGCTGTCACGCCGGCCGCCGTCATGACGCGCGGCGGCCGGCGTGTGACGTCATTCGTGACGTATAAGGAAGAAGAAGCCCCGACACTCGCCAGTGTCGCCCGGGGGCCCGGCCTGTCCGCGCTATGCGGACAGCCGCCGGGAGAAGAGCCAGGAGGCCGGCGTGGGACGTCCCGACCAGGGCTGGGATGGAGAAAGCCCCAGGTAAGTTCAAATTTTATTTTTAAACAGAGCTCGGAGTCCCTTTAATCTTGCTATCACCTTCACCAACACCCAGGTGAACAGACACTCACCAGACAAAAAGACCTTCAATTAGGTCTATCTGCGCCTTGGGACACTTCGGGCCGTCCCCCACCGCACCGAACTGATGTTGCTGCCACTGGTGTACCAGACACTCCTTATCCTTGCAGTATGGTTTCCAAACTCCCATATGGTTTTTCCTCAAAGAAAATGCCTCACATAGCATAAAACCAACGACATTTATTTGTAAAAGCATAAAAATACACTCACAGTGTTGTTTCTTTTGGATCAGCACAGAGTAATTTCTATACGGGCTCTCCCCCGTTTCGTTGGGCCCCGGCTGGCACCTGTAGTTCCTCTGCTGTGATTGGAATGGGGTGCACCTCCACTTCCCACACAGTTCCGGACGCCGCTCGGGGATTCCACGTGTGTAGCTCTGCTTGTTTCCGTGTCTCTCCCCGCCTTACATGTTTCGTCATAAATGACTCATCAGAAGCTGGGGGACACGGTTTCGCACAGAGCTATATACATACCCAATGTTCCCACCCCCCTAATTGTCCATCCCCTCCTCGGCCGTGTCGCTTGCCGTGACGTACTGCACTGGCAAAGTTTTGCCAGTACTGTGGCGCTTCCTGCGTGCTTAGAGCATGCGCCGGTCTCGCTCCACCCTCCTCAGCGGCCGAAGTGATGCCGCATCTGCGCATTTACATGCGTTCCATCTGCCCCCTATGCCTCACGCTTGCGCCGGTGGTCCGCTCACCTCAGCGCCGTTTTTTGAAGTCGCTTCTGCGCGTTTTCGTGCGTTCCACCTGCCCCTAGCTTGCAGCCAACGCTACAGTGGCCAAATATCTCCACCCAGGCTGGATAACTATCCCTCCTGCGTGTTACCCACGTAGCGGGCTATGGGTGGAATTGCGCTGTGGTTACGCCGAAACGCGTCGTGACGTCATACAGCTCCAGCGCACCAGGCTCCGCCCACCGCTTGTCACTCCCGCTGTTAACATCGCTCCCGTAGCCCCGGCCAGGCACAGGAGCTTGGAGTGGAACGCCAGCAGGCCTGATAAGCGCTTACTCCACTGACACATTGTAAGTGTATTTATGTTGCGTGTCTACCAATATTAAAACGTTATTACACCAAGGAGCGCTCCATTGTTTCTTCTAAGTGTTGCAGTGAGCTATATGTCAGTTAGTGCCTAGTGGCAGTCAGACTTACACTGCACACTACTCCCTGTATAATGTATTAGTAGGCAGTGTGGCAGTGACATATATGTCAGTTAGTGCCTACTGTCAGTCAGACACACACTGCACACTCCTCCCTGTACAATGTAATTAGTGATCAGTATGGCAGTGGCATATATGTCAGTTAGTGCCTACTGTCAATCAGACACACACTGCACACTCCTACCTGTACAATGTATTAGTGATCAGTATGGCAGTGAGATATGTGTCAGTTAGTGCCTACTTTCAGTCAGACACACACTGCACACTCCTCCCTGTACAATGTATTAGTGATCAGTATGGCAGTGATATGTCAGTTAGTGTCAGTCAGACACACACTGCACACTCCTACCTGTACAATGTATTATTAGGCAGTGTGGCAGTGATTGTCAGTTAATGCCTACTGTCAGTCAGACACACACTACACTCTCCTCCCTGTGCAATGTATTAGTAGGCAGTGTGGCAGTGATATATATGTCAGTTAGTGACTACTGTCAGTCACACACTCTCTGTATGTTGTATTGGCAGTATGGCAGTGAGATCTGTCCCACCTGTACAATGTATTGGTGGGCAGTGTGGCAATGAGCTATATGTCAGTTAGTACATACTGTCAGTCAGACACACTACACACTCCTCCCTGTACTATATATTAGTAGGCAGTGAGATATGTCAGTTAGTACATACTGTCAGTCAGACACACACTGTACTCTCCTCCGTGTACAATGTATTAGTGATCAGTATGGCAGTGAGCTATATGGCAGTTAGTGCCTACTATCAGTCAGACACACACTGCACACTCCTCCCTGTACAATGTATTAGTGATGAGTATGGTAGTGAGATATATGTCAGTTAGTGCATACTGTCAGTCAGACACACTGCACACTCCCTGTACTATATATTAGTAGGCAGTGAGATATATTATTATTATTTATTGTATAGTACATACTGTCAGTCAGACACACACTGTACTCTCCTGCGTGTACAATGTATTATAGTGATCAGTATGGCAGTGAGCTATATGTCAGTTAGTGCCTTATGGCAGTCAGACACACACTGCACACTCCTCCCTGTACAATATATTAGTGATCAGTATGACAGTGAGATATGTCAGTTAGTGCATACTGTCAGTCAGACACACACTGCACATGCCTCCGTGTACAATGTATTAGTAGGCAGTGAGATATATGTCAGTTAGTGTCAGTGAGACACACACTGCTCTCTCCTCCCTGTACAATTTATCAGTAGGCAGTGATATGTCAGTTAGTGTCAGTCAGACACACACTGCATACTCCTCCATGTGCAATGTATTAGTAGGCAGTGTGGCAGTGAGATGTCAGTTAGTGTCAGTCAGACACACACTGCACACTGCTCCCTGTACAATGGCAGTGATATATATGTCAGTTAGTGCCTACTGTGAGTCAGACACACTGCACACTCCTCCCTGTACAATGTATTAGTAGGCAGTGTGGCAGTGAGATATATGTCAGTTAGTTCCTAGTGTCAGTCAGACACATACTGCACACTCCTCCCTGTACAATGTATTAGTAGGCAGTGAGATATGTCAGTTAGTTTCAGTCAGAAACACACTGTGCACTCCTCCCTGTACAATGTATTAGTAGGCAGTGTGGCAGTGATATGTCAGTTGGTGTCAGTCAGTCACACACTCCCTGTATAATGCAGCATATATTAGTGGGCATTATGGTATGAGATATACATACCTCCCAACATTTGAGATGAGAAAGAGGGGCAGTTAAGCCACGCCCATGTCACAACCCTAATCACACCCCTGGCACGCCCCTAGTCACGCATACCATAAAGATTTCATAAGAAAAATATGTTGTTTTATAATTCAAACCACACTGGTCCTTTCTATCCTGGTTCATTTTCCTTCATAGTAACAATTTAAAATTAGTAATAGATGTAAAGGATGGGAATAAAGTTTAAAGTCAATTAAACACATTTTTTAGTAGAGAAATATATATATTTACATAGAAAGGGGGACAAAGTCCTGAAAGAGGGACAAATGAGGAGGAAAGAGGGACAGTGGAAGCTATGTGTATATATACAGCAGAGTGACGTATAGAAGAGAAATACGCTGCACTGTACGTGTTACTGGGCGGTACAGCAGTGAGTGAGATGGCTAATTATGACGTAAATACAGCATACAGTGGCCCCACCCTCCACCTGCCCGCACCGCCCACGTCTTACACCAGAAGTCGCGTAACCCGGAAATGCCGAGCGTGGAACACAAGCCTGGAAGTGCTGTGAGCGGCTAGCCTTTATAACCCGGAAGTGTGTTGGAACGCAGAAGAAGAGGGAGGTGATTTCCGGTGGAAGCTTCCAGCTCAATAAGGAGGAGAGAGCAGCTGCATTCCTGCAGAGGGTAACTGTGCTGGGGGAGGGGCTGCTGTGTTATGTTTGCTGCTGGGTGAGGGACTGCTGGGGGAGGGGCTCCTGTGTTGAGGCTGCTGACTGCAGGGGGAGTGGCTGCTAACTGCTGGGGGAGGGCTCCTGTGTTATGTCTGCTGGGGAGGGGCTGCTGTGTTATGTCTGCTGGGGGAGGGGCTGCTGTGTTATGTCTGCTGGGGAGGGGCTCCTGACTGCTGGGGGGAGGGGCTGCTGTGTGATGTCTGCTGGGGGAGGGGCTGCTGTGTTATGTCTGCTGCTGGGGGAGGGGCTGCTGACTGCAGGAGGAGGGGCTCTTGTGTTATGTCTGCTGCTGGGGGAGGGACTGGTGACTGCTGGGGGAGGGCTCCTGTGTTATGTCTGCTGGGGGAGGGCTCCTGTGTTATGTCTGCTGGGGAGGGGCTGCTGTGTTATGTCTGCTGGGGGAGGGGCTGCTGTGTTATGTCTGCTGAGGGAGGGGCTGCTGTGTGATGTCTGCTGGGGGAGGGGCTGCTGACTGTAGGGGAGGGGCTGCTGTGTTATGTCTACTGCTGGGGGAGGGGCTGCTGACTGCAGGGGGAGGGGCTCTTGTGTTATGTCTGCTGCTGGGGGAGGGGCTGCTGACTGCAGGGGGAGGGGCTCCTGTGTTTTGTCTGCTGCTGGGTGAGGGGCTGCTGACTGCTGGGGGAGGTGCTCCTGTGTTATGTCTGCTGGGGGAGGGGCTGCTGTGTTATGTCTTGGGAGGGGCTGCTGACTGCAGGGGGAGGGGCTGCTGTTATGGCTGCTGGGGGAGGGGCTGCTGGAGGAGGGGCTCCTGTGTTATGTCTGCTGGGGAGGGGCTGCTGACTGCAGGGGGAGGGGCTCCTGTGTTATGTCTGCTGGGGGAGTGGCTGCTGACTGCAGGGGGAGGGGCTCCTGTGTTATGTCTGCTGGGGGAGTGGCTGCTGACTGCAGGGGGAGTGGCTGCTGACTGCTGGGGGAGGGGCTCCTGTGTTATGTCTGCTGGGGGAGGGGCTGCTGACTGCTGGGGGAGGTGCTCCTGTGTTATGTCTGCTGGGGGAGGGGCTTCTGACTGCTGGGGAGGGGCTTCTGACTGCTGGGGGAGGGGCTCCTTTGTTATGTCTGCAGGAGGAGGGGCTGCTGACTGCAGGAGGAGGGGCTGCTGACTGCAGGGGAGGGGCTCCTGTGTTATGTCTGCTGGGGGAGGGGCTGCTGACTGCAGGCGAGGGGCTGCTGTGTTATGTCTGCTGCTGGGGGAGGGGCTGCTGACTGCTGGGGAGGGGCTGCTGACTGCAGGGGAGGGTCTCTTTTGTTATGTCTGCTGCTGGGGGAGGGGCTGCTGACTGCAGGGGGAGGGGCTGCTTTGTTATGTCTGTTGCTGGGGGAGGGGCTGCTGACTGCAGGGGGAGGGGCTCCTGTGTTATGTCTGCTGCTGGGGAGGGGCTGTTGACTGCTGGGGGAGGGGCTTCTGTGTTATGTCTGCTGGGGGAGGGGCTCCTTTGTTATGTCTGCTGCTGGGGGAGGGGCTGCTGACTGCTGGGGGAGGGACTGCTGGGGGAGGGGCTCCTTTGTTATGTCTGCTGGGGGAGGGGCTCCTTTGTTATGTCTGCTGCTGGGGGAGGGGCTGCTGACTGCTGGGGGAGGGGCTGCTGACTGCTGGGGGAGGTGCTCCTGTGTTATGTCTAATGGGGAGGGGCTGCTGACTGCTGGAGGAGGTGCTGCTGTGTTATGTCTGATGGGGGAGGGGCTGCTGGGGGAGGGGGCTGCTGACTGCTGGGGGAGGTGCTCCTGTGTTATGTCTGCTGGGGAGGAGCTGCTAACTGCTGGGGCTCCTGTCATCTTTCTACTGGGGGAGGGGCTCCTGTCATCTTTCTGCTGGGGGAGGGGCTCCTGTCATCTTTCTGCCGGGGGAGGGGCTCCTGTCATCTTTCTGCTGGGGGTGGGGCTCCTGTCCTCTGTATTATTATAATATGTAGAAGAGTGATTGAATGGTGACAAGCAGAGTCTGAACACATCGCTTTATGCTATGACTGTGCTATAGGTGGGCTTGTTGTATGACTGTGCTAGAGGTGGGTGTGGTTGTATGACTGTGCTAGAGGTGGGCGTGGTCTTATGACTGTGCTAGAGGTGGGCGTGGTTGTAAGATTGTGCTAGAGGTGGGCGTGGTTATTTGACTGTGCTAGAAGTGGGCATGGTTGTATGACTGTGCTAGAAGTGGGCGTGGTTGTATGATTGTGCTAGAGGTGGGCATGTTGTATGATTGTGCTAGAGGTGGGCATGGTCGTATGACTGCTAGAGGTGGGCGTGGTTGTAAGATTGTGCTCGAAGTGGGCGTGGTTGCATGACTGCTAGAGGTGGGCGTGTTGTACGATTGTGCTAGAGGTGGGCGTGGTCATATGACTTTGCTAGAGGTGGGCGTGGTTGTATGACTGTGCTAGAAGTGGGCGTGGTTGTATGACTGTGCTAGAAGTGGGCGGGGTTGTATAATTGTGCTAGAGGTGGGCATGTTGTATGATTGTGCTAGAGGTGGGTGTGGTCGTATGACTGTGCTAGAGGTGGGTGTGGTCTTTTGACTGTGCTAGAGGTGGGCATGGTTGTAAGATTGTGCTAGAAGTGGGCATGGTTGTATGACTGTGCTAGAAGTGGGCGTGGTTGTATGATTGTGCTAGAGGTGGGCATGTTGTATGATTGTGCTAGAGGTGGGCGTGGTCGTATGACTGCTAGAGGTGGGCGTGGTTGTAAGATTGTGCTAGAAGTGGGCGTGGTTGTATGACTGCTAGAGGTGGGCGTGTTGTATGATTGTGCTAGAGGTGGGCGTGGTCATATGACTTTGCTAGAGGTGGGCGTGGTTGTAAGATTGTGCTAGAAGTGCGCGTGGTTGTATGACTGCTAGAGGTGGGCGTGTTGTATGATTGTGCTAGAGGTGGGCGTGGTCATATGACTTTGCTAGAGGTGGGCGTAGTTGTAAGATTGTGCTAGAGGTGGGTGTGGTTGTATGACTGTGCTAGAAGTGGGCGTGGTTGTATGACTGTGCTAGAAGTGGGCGGGGTTGTATAATTGTGCTAGAGATGGGCATGTTGTATGATTGTGCTAGAGGTGGGTGTAGTCGTATGACTGTGCTAGAGGTGGGTGTGGTCTTTTGACTGTGCTAGAGGTGGGCATGGTTGTAAGATTGTGCTAGAAGTGGGCGTGGTTGTATGACTGTGCTAGAAGTGGGCGTGGTTGTATGACTGTGCTAGAAGTGGGCGTGGTTGTATGATTGTGCTAGAGGTGGGCATGTTGTATGATTGTGCTAGAGGTGGGCGTGGTTGTAAGATTGTGCTAGAAGTGGGCGTGGTTGTATGACTGCTAGAGGTGGGCGTGTTGTATGATTGTGCTAGAGGTGGGCGTGGTCATATGATTGTGCTAGAAGTGGGTGTGGTTGTAAGATTGTGCTAGAAGTGGGCGTGGTTGTATGACTGTGCTAGAAGTGGGCGTGGTTGTATGACTGTGCTAGAAGTGGGCGTGGTTGTATGATTGTGCTAGAGGTGGGCATGTTGTATGATTGTGCTAGAAGTGGGCGTGGTTGTATGACTGTGCTAGAGGTGGGCGTGGCTGTATGACTGTGCTAGAGGTGGGTGTGATTGTATGACTGTGCTAGAGGTGGGCGTGGTTGTGCGCATTCACAGGGAAATATAATGAATAATGCAAAGAGGTGAACTGCACAAACCATGCTATTGTTTTACATTGCACACAGCTATGGCGTTCCCAATCTGCCTTCAGAAATGTGAACGCCCCCAGGCACGCCCCCCTCCTGCACAGTTATAGCATACACTAAGCAAATGTCATATGTGCAGAGAGCTGAGTCAGGGGCCAGTTGAAAGGTGAAGTGTTTTTATTTCCTTTTCATGCCCATTTATTTGACTCTTGGGCCTCGGAGATCATCCCCATAAAGGGAGGTGTGAAGAGAGCAGCATTTTTGCACTTTCTGTTATTATTGGTTACAGTTACGCTTGGTGGGTGCAACCTATTGACTTCCCCAATGAGGTGAGAGTCCTCCAAGAGTGTAGAATCTAAGTGCCCTCGGGTGTTTCACCAGAGCGCTCCGCAAGGGACGATGGACTTTCAGCTGCCTATTGTTCACCAGGTTACACTCAAGGAGAGACCCTAACAGTGAGTTAGAGAACAGGAGACTCCACGATGAGGAGTCGAGCAGCTGATGGGTTACTGGATAGATCAGGCCAAAGTCAGGACAGGTAGCAAGTAGAGTAATCGAGGTCACAGGCTGAAGGTCAGGGCAAACAGCGTAACGAGGTCAAGGCAGGTGGCAGACAGCGTATCGAGGTCACAGGCCGGGGGTCAGGGCAGGCAGCAGACAGCGTATCAAGATCACAGGCCAGGGGTCAGGGCAGGCAGCAGACAGCGTATCAAGATCACAGGCCAGGGGTCAGGGCAGGCAGCACAGCGTATCGAGGTCACAGGCCAAAGGTCAGGGCAGGCGGCAGACAGCGTATCGAGGTCACAGGTCAGGGCAGGCAGCGTATCTAGGTCAAAGGCTGAAGGTCAGGCCAGGCAGCAAACAGCGTATCGAGGTCACAGGGCGAAGGTCAGGGCAGGCAGCAAACAAGAATGGTCGAGGTCACACAGCAGAGGTCAATACTGGAATAATTAGACATAGTAATATAACAGGGTTCGCCTAACTGGCTTAGCCTAAGCTGTAAGAACAAACAGCACAGCCAGTAGGGCGAGATGGTCTTATATAGGGCTGGAGATTGAATTTGGGGCCAACAGGACGCCACACATGTGCAGAAGAGGCCCCAGCAAACTGCGCACTCGTGTGGCGTTTACGCATGCACACGTGTCCATTACTACGCGTGCGCGCACGCCACACGTAACCGCGCCAGGACATCGCGATAAAACAGCGTGAGTTCCCGTGCGCGCATGCATGGAGGGAACTCGGAGGGTAAGCATGACACTTTCACATTGGCTGCATTCCGTTCGTTTTTTTTTTTAAATGCCTACGATTTTTCAGTCACAAGTACAGTAAAGGTACAATTTGAATCGTGGGAATATATTCATACTAAATGCATATCTATTTTTCTAAAAAGGCAATCATAGTTCTGCTGCATTTTTCCTGAGTTTCGATTGAGGCCAAATAGTGAAAAATACAAAATGTGATTACAATTGCGTTTTTTGGTGTGAAAGAGCCCTTAGAGTCGGACTCACCGCATGGGGAACACTTTGGTGCCGTCAGTGAGCTGGAGCGCTGAGGACCAAGATCCTGTTACTGTGTTTCTTGTGTGTGTGCTGCAGCCCTGTGTGTTTATTTCTCCAGGGGGAAAGCGACTCAGCCCACCTACAAACATCCGCTGGCCCTTATCCCTTGGGGCCACTGTAGCAGGTGTGAGCTGGGGGGTAACACCATCGCAGGGGGGCCCGGGAGCTGGGGGAGGTTCCTGTACATAATGCAGAGCGGCAGCGGAGTGGAGCGATAGACATTACCTGCTCCCGGCAGAGATACAGGTCCTCCTAACTCCTACAGTTTACTAGTGCCATCTAGCCAGCCAATCACCATGGCCATTCTGTCACATGACATGGGAATGAAGCCGTATGGTGATTGGCTGTGTGGCACTTGCAAATTGAAGAGGACCTGTATTGTCGCCAGGAGCAGATGATGTAGAACACTGCCGCTTCGCATTGTACAGAGCCACCCCAGCTCCTGCTCGGGGACCAGGCCTGATAAAATCCCCTGGGCGTGACACTGCCTTCCTGTAGCAGGCCTACTGGTGAGGAACTTTACCACCACAGGGCCTTCTGGGAAGGGCCGCCCCTTACCCTCCAGCTATTGTGGACAGTGGTCCAATCTAAGGATTGGGCGTGAATCCAGCACGGTGGCGTAGTGGTTAGCGCTCTCGCCTTGCAGCGCTGGGTCCCCGGTTCATATCCCAGTCAGGTCAACATCTGCAAGGAGTTTGTATGTTCTCCCCGTGTATGTGTGGCTTTCCTCCGGGCACTCCGGTTTCCTCCCACATCCCTTATACAGAAAAGTGAATTGGCTTCCCCCTAAATTGGCCCTAGACTATGGCACATGCACTACACGATACATACATAGACATAGGATAATGGTAGGGATTAGATTGTGAGCTCCTCCGAAGGACAGTTAGTGACAAGACAATATACTCTGTACAGCGCTGCGGAATATGTCGGCGCTATATAAGTACTAAAATAAATAAATAAATCCGCACTTTAAATAGAAAATAAATGGGATAGTAAATATTTTAACCTCCCTAGCGTTCTGGACGAGAGATGCCGGAGGTCACCGCTCAGGCCCTGCTGGGACGATTTGAATAATTTTTTTTTAAACACTTTGCTTGCTGCGTGTCCTACCCAATCCTCGCCGCCGATCCACCGCTACCCGCCGCGATACAAGTCCCCCCCCCCCAATCAGTCCCAGGCAGTGCTGAGAGGTGGATCGGGGGAAGCCCTGAAGGAAATCCCGTGTGTCAGTTTGCTGATTACTGCAAGTGGTTACGTCTCCAGAGTTGCAGTGTGTCCTGCTTTGTGCATCCCATTACTTCTGCGGTAGTATGGGAATTGCATGGCGGGACCAAACTGAATTTTCCTAATGTTAGGGTAGGAACAATCTGCTGTATTTGATATTGCAGAGTTCTTTGGACTTTCTTCTGTGGATTGGTAATTAATAAATTGGCCTGAGCACTAACTGTTATACCTCCCACCATTTTTTAAGCAAAGATAGAATCTCTTCTCTTCTGAATGGGCCCCTCAAGAAAGTGTAAATAAACAGGACAAACAGCCATGATCCACTGATTAGGCATCACTTTGGTAACAGTGTAAGAATGGGCATTCCTACTGTTGTTAATTTGTACAGTGGGGGACATGGCAGTGCTTGCAAACAGAAGTTATACCTGAATGTTCAATCTGCATGGATGTGCAGAGCTCCAGTAACTGGACTATATTTCACACCTAGCACTCGCTACACTCCTGTAGCTTCAGTAAATAATGTGTGCACAGATTATTGCCTAATAGACTTCCCCATGGCTATGATGGACCCCCTCGGGGAAGGTGCAGCCATGAGCGCTGCCATTTGTCTATCTGTCTGCATAGTGTTGTTAATGGCTGTTCTATGCTGTGATGACTTTTTGCAGAGGTGGCAGCGGCTCACGTTGTCACTCTTTCCTAACAGGTCTATGAGAAGCCACCAGTGATGAGGGAGACGTCACAGGTCCTCTGATGGCGAAAGAGGAAGCAATAACCCAAAGATAAGCATCTACCTGTATAATCTGTGGAAAGGGTCCCCCTCGCATGGAGAAGAGAGCGAGCCAGAAGAAGACATGCCTACACGAGAGGTCCAAGCTAGATCATCCCACACCAGGAAAGAGGCGGTCAGACGTCTTCCCCCACACCATGGCTTTTCTACAGTGACTAACAGCCCTCCAGACACTTCAGCAGAGATCAAGGGGGAGCGCTCCTCACGCAAGGTATCTTCTGAATTTATCTCAACGGTTAGAGAAGAACCCTTTCACAATGGAGATGACTCCAAACACATGAGTTCTTCTACCTCCAGAGGTCCTAAGCAATGCCAAACTGACCTTAACAGGAAACCCCTGCCCCTTCAAAGAAAGGCCGATCCAGTGATGGGAATTTCTACAGATAGTGAACTTGTTTCTTCTCCTGTAAAGGAGGATTCGCTTTCGTATGAAGGACAGACTCGCCCCACTGCTGACAATTCCACTCTCACAGATCACAAACCGCTAATACGAACTCATATTAAGGAGGAGCCCAGCCCACACGAAGAGATGGACACCTCAATCTATGACATTTCTACACAGGAACATCAGAAGCCTGAGACATTTCATGTACAGGAGGAATCATGTTCTGAGGATTCCCCTCAAAGTGACAGGTCTTCCCCAGTCCTCTGCATACAGGTTCCAGAGATAAAAGAGGAGAGTGAAGAAGAGGAGAGCCCAGATGATTGGACCTCTGCAGCAACAGACTACCCTTCATGTCTGTCTATTGATATTAAACAAGAGGAAGAAGATGAACATTTTCCGGATGCCAACATTCACTCCTTCACTATCACCGGAGAGTACATAGAAGGTCTGGAGACCAAACTAAAGAGCAAGGCCATGCAAGACAAATCAGCTTCCACATCTGTGCCCTCACCAATAACCACCTACGCTTGTCCCGTGTGTAAGCGAAGCTTCAGCAACCATGGAAACCTGGTGCGGCACCGTGAGACACACAAAGGCAAGAAGATGTTGTGTTCAGAGTGCGGAGCGGTCTTCTGCAACAAGACTGATCTCACTGTGCATGCCCGAACACACAAAGTGAACCGAACTCTCTACTGCTCTGAATGCAACAAAACCTTCCAGAGCAATTCCCATCTCATCATCCACGAGAGAATTCACACCGGAGAGAAACCTTTCTCCTGTTCCCACTGCCCCAAACGTTTCTCCAGCAAGTCTAACCTGGCTGAACACATGAAGGTCCACACAGGAGCCAAACAGTTCTGCTGCTCAGTCTGTGACAAGTCTTACGCCCGGAAGGAGAACCTCTTCAGTCACCAGCGCATTCATAAGGAGGCCATCATTCTCACCTGTTCCCATTGTGGTCAAGGCTTTGTGGACGAGTACAAGTTCACCAGGCATCAGCGCTTCCACAACATGGAGAAACCGCACCCTTGTGTCCTCTGCGGGAAGCGATTCACTCACAAAGCACTGCTCCTCCGACACGAGCGGACTCACCTCAGCAGAAGTCTCATCTGTTCTGATTGTGGTAAGTGCTTCTTTCAACAGGCCGAGCTGAGCAAACATAAGAGCATCCACATAGGTACCACTGAGAGACCCTTCCAATGCTCAGAGTGCGAAAAGCGCTTCAGCTCTGGACGGCGGCTCTTCAACCACCAGAAGCTCCATGTGACCGAGAAAGCTTTCAAGTGCTCACACTGTGGCAATTCTTTCAAGCAGAAAAACAACCTCGTGAGGCACCAGTTGGTTCATGAGCTGGAGAAGCCGTTCTGGTGTGCCGAATGTGAGCGGGGTTTCACCACAAAGTCCAACCTAAAGGTCCACCGTAGAGTTCACATAATGAGGAGACAGCACCCCTGCCCACACTGCGGCAAGGAGTTCCCCTTCAAGAGTAGATTAAGTGACCACTTGAAGAGTCACGAAGAGAGGGAACCAAACAACGATCAAAGCTTAAATCAGTAAAACAGTTACCAGTGCAGATGTACCCAAATGACAATCAGTATTCAGCTGGACACTGTTTTGTGTTCTTCACGACGTTATCAGGTTATCCTACATAGATATAAGTGGCTGTGCTACCCTGTAAATGTGCAGTATTTATGTCTGCGTACCACCCTCTGCACATAAAGGAGTTGATTCACAAATCTTACTTAATTTTAATGGATAAGGATTAACGAGGTGATATGATGAGATGGACATGTGTATGTACAGCGCCAAGCACACAAATCACTAGGTTGTGTTCCTTTTCTTCTTCTTCTGCCTGAAAGAGTTAAACATCAGGTATGCAAGTGGCAGTTTCTGTCCGGGTTGGGACTGGGCTAGACTATAGCTAAGGAATTACAACCATAAA
Organism: Hyperolius riggenbachi; assembly: GCF_040937935.1. Taxonomy (NCBI): domain Eukaryota; kingdom Metazoa; phylum Chordata; class Amphibia; order Anura; family Hyperoliidae; genus Hyperolius; species Hyperolius riggenbachi. The sequence goes on along the minus strand of NC_090655.1, from coordinate 288,905,841 downwards.
CCACTTTCCTGGCAGTAAATGGCTTCTGAGAGCAGAAAAGTGATAAAAAGGGTCAATAGTTCATAGATTTTAGCTCTGGCATACTTCAATGAATGTGTCATTGAGCAGAGACAATGAAACAGTAAAAACTTAAAAATAGATTTAAATATAAAATAAAACTGGGATATCTAAAAAAATAAAAAATAAAAGGTTATTCTTAGGAGGAGGAGGATAGATTAAATTGTTTATCTCATCAATTTATTTTCACCTCGTGTTTCCTTTAAAGGGAACTTTAGATGGGATGTATGGATGTATTTCTACTTACCTGGGGGCTTCCGTTAGCTCTGTGAGATGTGTAGTGTCCGCTCCGTTCTCTTATAATCCCCTTTGGACCGGTAATCTGGCTGGCCGTCACTTCTGCCCATGCGTGGCTCTGCTGTGCGCATTCCTCTAACTGGAAGCATTCTGCCCCTGCATGGCTCCGCTGCGCACACTCCCACAACTGGAAGCATTCTGCCCCTGCGTGGCTCTGCTGTGCGCATTCCCACAACTGGAAGCATTCTGCCCCTGTGTGGCTCTGCTGCACGAACTCCCACAACTGGAAGCATTCTGCCCCTGCATGGCTCAGCTGCACGCACTCCCACAACTGGAAGCATTCTGCCCCTGAGTGGCTCTGCTGCACGAACTCCCACAACTGGAAGCATTCTGCCCCTGCATGGCTCCGCTGCGCGCACTCCCACAACTGGAAGCATTCTGCCCCTGCATGGCTCCGCTGCGCTCACTCCCACAACTGGAAGCATTCTGCCCCTGCATGGCTCAGCTGCGCACACTCCCACAACTGGAAGCATTCTGCCCCTGCATGGCTCTGCTGCGCGCACTCCCACAACTGGAAACATTCTGCCCCTACGTGGCTCTGCTGCACACACTCCCACAACTGGAAGCATTCTGCCCCTGCATGGCTCCGCTGCGCGCACTCCCACAACTGGAAGCATTCTGCCCCTGCATGGCTCTGCTGCGCGCACTCCCACAACTGGAAGCATTCTGCCCCTACGTGGCTCTGCTGCACACACTCCCACAACTGGAAGCATTCTGCCCCTGCATGGCTCCGCTGCACACACTCCCACAACTGGAAGCATTCTGCCCCTGCATGGCTCCGCTACGCCCACTTCCACAACTGGAAGCATTCTGCCCCTGCATGGCTCTGCTGCACGCACTCCCACAACTGGAAGCATTCTGCCCCTGCATGGCTCCGCTGCTGCGCACACTCCCACAACTGGAAGCATTCTGCCCCTGCATGGCTCTGCTGCGCACACTCCCACAACTGGAAGCATTCTGCCCCTGCGTGGCTCTGCTGCACGAACTCCCACAACTGGAAGCATTCTGCCCCTGCATGGCTCTGCTGCGCGCACTCCCGCAACTGGAAGCATTCTGCCCCTGCATGGCTCTGCTGCGCACAACCCCAACAACTGGAAGCATTCTGCCCCTGCGTGGCTCCGCTGCGCACACTCCCACAACTGGAAGCATTCTGCACCTGCATGGCTCTGCTGCGCGCACTCCCACAACTGGAAGCATCCTGCCCCTGCATGGCTCCGCTGCGCACACTCCCACAACTGGAAGCATTCTGCCCCTGCGTGGCTCCGCTGCGCACACTCCCACAACTGGAAGCATTCTGCCCCTGCGTGGCTCCGCTGCGCACACTCCCACAACTGGAAGCATTCTGCATCTGCATGGCTCGGCTGCACGCACTCCCACAACTGGAAGCATTCTGCCCCTGCATGGCTCCGCTGCGCACACTCCCACAACTAGAAACATTCTGCCCCTGCATGGTTCTGCTGTGTGCACTCCCACAACTGGAAGCATTCTGCACCTGCATGGCTCTGCTGCGCACACTCCCACAACTGGAAGCATTCTGCATCTGCATGGCTCTGCTGCGCGCACTCCCACAACTGGAAGCATTCTGCCCCTGCGTGGCATGGCTCTGCCCCTGCGTGGCATTCTGCATCTGCGTGGCTCTGCTGCGCGCACTCCCCTAACTGGAAGCATTCTGCCCCTGCGTGGCTCTACTGCGCACACTCCCACAACTGGAAGCATTCTGCCCTTGCATGGCTCTGCTGCGCACACTCCCACAACTGGAAGCATTCTGCATCTGCATGGCTCTGCTGCGCACACTCCCACAACTGGAAGCATTCTGCCCCTGCGTGGCTCGGCTGCATGCACTCCCACAACTGGAAGCATTCTGCACCTGCATGGCTCTGCTGCACGCACTCCCACAACTGGAAGCATTCTGCCCCTGCGTGGCTCTGCTGCACACACTCCCACAACTGGAAGGATTCTGCACCTGCAAGGCTCTGCTGCACGCACTCCCACAACTGGAAGCATTCTGCCCCTACGTGGCTCGGCTGTGTGCACTCCCACAACTGGAAGCATTCTGCACCTGCATGGCTCTGCTGCGTGCACTCCCACAACTGGAAGCATTCTGCCCCTGCGTGGCTCTGCTGCGCACACTCCCACAACTGGAAGCATTCTGCCCCTGCATGGCTCCGCTGCGCATACTCCCACAACTGGAAGCATTCTGCCCCTGCGTGGCTCCGCTGCGCACACTCCCACAACTGGAAGCATTCTGCCCCTGCATGGCTCTGCTGCGCACACTCCCACAACTGGAAGCATTCTGCATCTGCATGGCTCTGCTGCGCGCACTCCCACAACTGGAAGCATTCTGCATCTGCGTGGCTCTGCTGCGCGCACTCCCACAACTGGAAGCATTCTGCCCCTGCATGGCTCTGCTGCGCACACTCCCACAACTGGAAGCATTCTGCATCTGCGTGGCTCTGCTGCGCACACTCCCACAACTGGAAGCATTCTGCATCTGCATGGCTCTGCTGCGCGCACTCCCACAACTGGAAGCATTCTGCATCTGCGTGGCTCTGCTGCGCGCACTCCCCTAACTGGAAGCATTCTGCCCCTGCGTGGCTCTACTGCGCACACTCCCACAACTGGAAGCATTCTGCATCTGCATGGCTCTGCTGCGCACACTCCCACAACTGGAAGCATTCTGCCCCTGCGTGGCTCGGCTGCACGCACTCCCACAACTGGAAGCATTCTGCCCCTGTGTGGCTCTGCTGCACGAACTCCCACAACTGGAAGCATTCTGCCCCTGCGTGGCTCTGCTGCGCACACTCCCACAACTGGAAGCATTCTGCCCCTGCGTGGCTCTGCTGCGCGCATTCCCACAACTGGAAGCATTCTGCCCCTGTGTGGCTCTGCTGCACGAACTCCCACAACTGGAAGCATTCTGCCCCTGCATGGCTCAGCTGCACGCACTCCCACAACTGGAAGCATTCTGCCCCTGAGTGGCTCTGCTGCACGAACTCCCACAACTGGAAGCATTCTGCCCCTGCATGGCTCCGCTGCGCGCACTCCCACAACTGGAAGCATTCTGCCCCTGCATGGCTCCGCTGCGCTCACTCCCACAACTGGAAGCATTCTGCCCCTGCATGGCTCAGCTGCGCACACTCCCACAACTGGAAGCATTCTGCCCCTGCATGGCTCTGCTGCGCGCACTCCCACAACTGGAAACATTCTGCCCCTACGTGGCTCTGCTGCACACACTCCCACAACTGGAAGCATTCTGCCCCTGCATGGCTCCGCTGCGCGCACTCCCACAACTGGAAGCATTCTGCCCCTGCATGGCTCTGCTGCGCGCACTCCCACAACTGGAAGCATTCTGCCCCTACGTGGCTCTGCTGCACACACTCCCACAACTGGAAGCATTCTGCCCCTGCATGGCTCCGCTGCACACACTCCCACAACTGGAAGCATTCTGCCCCTGCATGGCTCCGCTACGCCCACTTCCACAACTGGAAGCATTCTGCCCCTGCATGGCTCTGCTGCACGCACTCCCACAACTGGAAGCATTCTGCCCCTGCATGGCTCCGCTGCTGCGCACACTCCCACAACTGGAAGCATTCTGCCCCTGCATGGCTCTGCTGCGCACACTCCCACAACTGGAAGCATTCTGCCCCTGCGTGGCTCTGCTGCACGAACTCCCACAACTGGAAGCATTCTGCCCCTGCATGGCTCTGCTGCGCGCACTCCCGCAACTGGAAGCATTCTGCCCCTGCATGGCTCTGCTGCGCACAACCCCAACAACTGGAAGCATTCTGCCCCTGCGTGGCTCCGCTGCGCACACTCCCACAACTGGAAGCATTCTGCACCTGCATGGCTCTGCTGCGCGCACTCCCACAACTGGAAGCATCCTGCCCCTGCATGGCTCCGCTGCGCACACTCCCACAACTGGAAGCATTCTGCCCCTGCGTGGCTCCGCTGCGCACACTCCCACAACTGGAAGCATTCTGCCCCTGCGTGGCTCCGCTGCGCACACTCCCACAACTGGAAGCATTCTGCATCTGCATGGCTCGGCTGCACGCACTCCCACAACTGGAAGCATTCTGCCCCTGCATGGCTCCGCTGCGCACACTCCCACAACTGGAAGCATTCTGCCCCTGCATGGCTCTGCTGCGCGCACTCCCACAACTGGAAGCATTCTGCACCTGCATGGCTCTGCTGCGCACACTCCCACAACTGGAAGCATTCTGCATCTGCATGGCTCTGCTGCGCGCACTCCCACAACTGGAAGCATTCTGCCCCTGCGTGGCTCTGCTGCGCGCACTCCCACAACTGGAAGCATTCTGCCCCTGCATGGCTCCGCTGCGCACACTCCCACAACTGGAAGCATTCTGCCCCTGCATGGCTCTGCTGCGCGCACTCCCACAACTGGAAGCATTCTGCCCCTGCATGGCTCCGCTGCGCGCACTCCCACAACTGGAAGCATTCTGCCCCTGCATGGCTCCGCTGCGCTCACTCCCACAACTGGAAGCATTCTGCCCCTGCATGGCTCAGCTGCGCACACTCCCACAACTGGAAGCATTCTGCCCCTGCATGGCTCTGCTGCGCGCACTCCCACAACTGGAAACATTCTGCCCCTACGTGGCTCTGCTGCACACACTCCCACAACTGGAAGCATTCTGCCCCTGCATGGCTCCGCTGCGCGCACTCCCACAACTGGAAGCATTCTGCCCCTGCATGGCTCTGCTGCGCGCACTCCCACAACTGGAAGCATTCTGCCCCTACGTGGCTCTGCTGCACACACTCCCACAACTGGAAGCATTCTGCCCCTGCATGGCTCCGCTGCACACACTCCCACAACTGGAAGCATTCTGCCCCTGCATGGCTCCGCTACGCCCACTTCCACAACTGGAAGCATTCTGCCCCTGCATGGCTCTGCTGCACGCACTCCCACAACTGGAAGCATTCTGCCCCTGCATGGCTCCGCTGCTGCGCACACTCCCACAACTGGAAGCATTCTGCCCCTGCATGGCTCTGCTGCGCACACTCCCACAACTGGAAGCATTCTGCCCCTGCGTGGCTCTGCTGCACGAACTCCCACAACTGGAAGCATTCTGCCCCTGCATGGCTCTGCTGCGCGCACTCCCGCAACTGGAAGCATTCTGCCCCTGCATGGCTCTGCTGCGCACAACCCCAACAACTGGAAGCATTCTGCCCCTGCGTGGCTCCGCTGCGCACACTCCCACAACTGGAAGCATTCTGCACCTGCATGGCTCTGCTGCGCGCACTCCCACAACTGGAAGCATCCTGCCCCTGCATGGCTCCGCTGCGCACACTCCCACAACTGGAAGCATTCTGCCCCTGCGTGGCTCCGCTGCGCACACTCCCACAACTGGAAGCATTCTGCCCCTGCGTGGCTCCGCTGCGCACACTCCCACAACTGGAAGCATTCTGCATCTGCATGGCTCGGCTGCACGCACTCCCACAACTGGAAGCATTCTGCCCCTGCATGGCTCCGCTGCGCACACTCCCACAACTGGAAGCATTCTGCCCCTGCATGGCTCTGCTGCGCGCACTCCCACAACTGGAAGCATTCTGCACCTGCATGGCTCTGCTGCGCACACTCCCACAACTGGAAGCATTCTGCATCTGCATGGCTCTGCTGCGCGCACTCCCACAACTGGAAGCATTCTGCCCCTGCGTGGCTCTGCTGCGCGCACTCCCACAACTGGAAGCATTCTGCCCCTGCATGGCTCCACTGCGCACACTCCCACAACTGGAAGCATTCTGCCCCTGCGTGGCTCCGCTGCGCACACTCCCACAACTGGAAGCATTCTGCCCCTGCATGGCTCCGCTGCTGCGCACACTCCCACAACTGGAAGCATTCTGCCCCTGCATGGCTCTGCTGCCCGCACTCCCACAACTGGAAGCATTCTGCACCTGCATGGCTCTGCTGCGCACACTCCCACAACTGGAAGCATTCTGCATCTGCATTGCTCTGCTGTGCGCACTCCCACAACTGGAAACATTCTGCCCCTGCGTGGCTCTGCTGCGCGCACTCCTCTAACTGGAAGCATTCTGCCCCTGCGTGGCTCTGCTGCGCACACTCCCACAACTGGAAGCATTCTGCCCCTGCATGGCTCTGCTGCGCACACTCCCACAACTGGAAGCATTCTGCATCTGCATGGCTCTGCTGCACACACTCCCACAACTGGAAGCATTCTGCCCCTGTGTGGCTCTGCTTCACGAACTCCCACAACTGGAAGCATTCTGCCCCTGCGTGGCTCTGCTGCGCACACTCCCACAACTGGAAGCATTCTGCCCCTGCGTGGCCCTGCTGCACACACTCCCACAACTGGAAGGATTCTGCACCTGCAAGGCTCTGCTGCGCACACTCCCACAACTAGAAACATTCTGCCCCTGCATGGTTCTGCTGTGTGCACTCCCACAACTGGAAGCATTCTGCCCCTGCATGGCTCCGCTGCGCACACTCCCACAACTGGAAGCATTCTGCCCCTGCGTGGCTCCGCTGCGCACACTCCCACAACTGGAAGCATTCTGCCCCTGCATGGCTCTGCTGCGCACACTCCCACAACTGGAAGCATTCTGCATCTGCATGGCTCTGCTGCGCGCACTCCCACAACTGGAAGCATTCTGCATCTGCGTGGCTCTGCTGCGCGCACTCCCCTAACTGGAAGCATTCTGCCCCTGCGTGGCTCTACTGCGCACACTCCCACAACTGGAAGCATTCTGCCCTTGCATGGCTCTGCTGCGCACACTCCCACAACTGGAAGCATTCTGCATCTGCATGGCTCTGCTGCGCACACTCCCACAACTGGAAGCATTCTGCCCCTGCGTGGCTCGGCTGCATGCACTCCCACAACTGGAAGCATTCTGCACCTGCATGGCTCTGCTGCACGCACTCCCACAACTGGAAGCATTCTGCCCCTGCGTGGCTCTGCTGCACACACTCCCACAACTGGAAGGATTCTGCACTTGCAAGGCTCTGCTGCACGCACTCCCACAACTGGAAGCATTCTGCCCCTACGTGGCTCGGCTGTGTGCACTCCCACAACTGGAAGCATTCTGCACCTGCATGGCTCTGCTGCGTGCACTCCCACAACTGGAAGCATTCTGCCCCTGCGTGGCTCTGCTGCGCACACTCCCACAACTGGAAGCATTCTGCCCCTGCATGGCTCCGCTGCGCATACTCCCACAACTGGAAGCATTCTGCCCCTGCGTGGCTCCGCTGCGCACACTCCCACAACTGGAAGCATTCTGCCCCTGCATGGCTCTGCTGCGCACACTCCCACAACTGGAAGCATTCTGCATCTGCATGGCTCTGCTGCGCGCACTCCCACAACTGGAAGCATTCTGCATCTGCGTGGCTCTGCTGCGCGCACTCCCACAACTGGAAGCATTCTGCACCTGCATGGCTCTGCTGCGCGCACTCCCACAACTGGAAGCATCCTGCCCCTGCATGGCTCCGCTGCGCACACTCCCACAACTGGAAGCATTCTGCCCCTGCGTGGCTCCGCTGCGCACACTCCCACAACTGGAAGCATTCTGCCCCTGCGTGGCTCCGCTGCGCACACTCCCACAACTGGAAGCATTCTGCATCTGCATGGCTCGGCTGCACGCACTCCCACAACTGGAAGCATTCTGCCCCTGCATGGCTCCGCTGCGCACACTCCCACAACTGGAAGCATTCTGCCCCTGCATGGCTCTGCTGCGCGCACTCCCACAACTGGAAGCATTCTGCACCTGCATGGCTCTGCTGCGCACACTCCCACAACTGGAAGCATTCTGCATCTGCATGGCTCTGCTGCGCGCACTCCCACAACTGGAAGCATTCTGCCCCTGCGTGGCTCTGCTGCGCGCACTCCCACAACTGGAAGCATTCTGCCCCTGCATGGCTCCACTGCGCACACTCCCACAACTGGAAGCATTCTGCCCCTGCGTGGCTCCGCTGCGCACACTCCCACAACTGGAAGCATTCTGCCCCTGCATGGCTCCGCTGCTGCGCACACTCCCACAACTGGAAGCATTCTGCCCCTGCATGGCTCTGCTGCCCGCACTCCCACAACTGGAAGCATTCTGCACCTGCATGGCTCTGCTGCGCACACTCCCACAACTGGAAGCATTCTGCATCTGCATTGCTCTGCTGTGCGCACTCCCACAACTGGAAACATTCTGCCCCTGCGTGGCTCTGCTGCGCGCACTCCTCTAACTGGAAGCATTCTGCCCCTGCGTGGCTCTGCTGCGCACACTCCCACAACTGGAAGCATTCTGCCCCTGCATGGCTCTGCTGCGCACACTCCCACAACTGGAAGCATTCTGCATCTGCATGGCTCTGCTGCACACACTCCCACAACTGGAAGCATTCTGCCCCTGTGTGGCTCTGCTGCACGAACTCCCACAACTGGAAGCATTCTGCCCCTGCGTGGCTCTGCTGCGCACACTCCCACAACTGGAAGCATTCTGCCCCTGCGTGGCCCTGCTGCACACACTCCCACAACTGGAAGGATTCTGCACCTGCAAGGCTCTGCTGCGCACACTCCCACAACTAGAAACATTCTGCCCCTGCATGGTTCTGCTGTGTGCACTCCCACAACTGGAAGCATTCTGCCCCTGCATGGCTCCGCTGCGCACACTCCCACAACTGGAAGCATTCTGCCCCTGCGTGGCTCCGCTGCGCACACTCCCACAACTGGAAGCATTCTGCCCCTGCATGGCTCTGCTGCGCACACTCCCACAACTGGAAGCATTCTGCATCTGCATGGCTCTGCTGCGCGCACTCCCACAACTGGAAGCATTCTGCATCTGCGTGGCTCTGCTGCGCGCACTCCCCTAACTGGAAGCATTCTGCCCCTGCGTGGCTCTACTGCGCACACTCCCACAACTGGAAGCATTCTGCCCTTGCATGGCTCTGCTGCGCACACTCCCACAACTGGAAGCATTCTGCATCTGCATGGCTCTGCTGCGCACACTCCCACAACTGGAAGCATTCTGCCCCTGCGTGGCTCGGCTGCATGCACTCCCACAACTGGAAGCATTCTGCACCTGCATGGCTCTGCTGCACGCACTCCCACAACTGGAAGCATTCTGCCCCTGCGTGGCTCTGCTGCACACACTCCCACAACTGGAAGGATTCTGCACCTGTAAGGCTCTGCTGCACGCACTCCCACAACTGGAAGCATTCTGCCCCTACGTGGCTCGGCTGTGTGCACTCCCACAACTGGAAGCATTCTGCACCTGCATGGCTCTGCTGCGTGCACTCCCACAACTGGAAGCATTCTGCCCCTGCGTGGCTCTGCTGCGCACACTCCCACAACTGGAAGCATTCTGCCCCTGCATGGCTCCGCTGCGCATACTCCCACAACTGGAAGCATTCTGCCCCTGCGTGGCTCCGCTGCGCACACTCCCACAACTGGAAGCATTCTGCCCCTGCATGGCTCTGCTGCGCACACTCCCACAACTGGAAGCATTCTGCATGGCTCTGCTGCGCGCACTCCCACAACTGGAAGCATTCTGCATCTGCGTGGCTCTGCTGCGCGCACTCCCACAACTGGAAGCATTCTGCCCCTGCATGGCTCTGCTGCGCACACTCCCACAACTGGAAGCATTCTGCATCTGCGTGGCTCTGCTGCGCACACTCCCACAACTGGAAGCATTCTGCATCTGCATGGCTCTGCTGCGCGCACTCCCACAACTGGAAGCATTCTGCATCTGCGTGGCTCTGCTGCGCGCACTCCCCTAACTGGAAGCATTCTGCCCCTGCGTGGCTCTACTGCACACACTCCCACAACTGGAAGCATTCTGCATCTGCATGGCTCTGCTGCGCACACTCCCACAACTGGAAGCATTCTGCCCCTGCGTGGCTCGGCTGCACGCACTCCCACAACTGGAAGCATTCTGCCCCTGTGTGGCTCTGCTGCACGAACTCCCACAACTGGAAGCATTCTGCCCCTGCGTGGCTCTGCTGCGCACACTCCCACAACTGGAAGCATTCTGCCCCTGCGTGGCTCTGCTGCGCGCACTCCCACAACTGGAAGCATTCTGCACCTGCAAGGCTCTGCTGCACGCACTCCCACAACTGGAATCATTCTGCACCTGCGTGGCTCTGCTGCGCACACTCTCACAACTGGAAGCATTCTGCCCCTACGTGGCTCGGCTGTGTGCACTCCCACAACTGGAAGCATTCTGCACCTGCATCGCTCTGCTGCGTGCACTCCCACAACTGGAAGCATTCTGCCCCTGCGTGGCTCTGCTGCGCACACTCCCACAACTGGAAGCATTCTGCCCCTGCAAGGCTCCGCTGCGCACACTCCCACAACTGGAAGCATTCTGCCCCTGCGTGGCTCCGCTGCGCACACTCCCACAACTGGAAGCATTCTGCCCCTGCATGGCTCTGCTGCGCACACTCCCATAACTGGAAGCATTCTGCATCTGCATGGCTCTGCTGCGCACACTCCCACAACTGGAAGCATTCTGCCCCTGCGTGGCTCGGCTGCACGCACTCCCACAACTGGAAGCATTCTGCCCCTGTGTGGCTCTGCTGCACGAACTCCCACAACTGGAAGCATTCTGCCCCTGCGTGGCTCTGCTGCGCACACTCCCACAACTGGAAGCATTCTGCCCCTGCGTGGCTCTGCTGCGCGCACTCCCACAACTGGAAGCATTCTGCCCCTGCATGGCTCGGCTGCACGCACTCCCACAACTGGAAGCATTCTGCCCCTGCATGGCTCTGCTGCGCACACTCCCACAACTGGAAGCATTCTGCATCTGCGTGGCTCTGCTGCGCGCACTCCCACAACTGGAAGCATTCTGCCCCTGCATGGCTCGGCTGCGCGCACTCCCACAACTGGAAGGATTCTGCACCTGCAAGGCTCTGCTGCACGCACTCCCACAACTGGAAGCATTCTGCCCCGGCATGGCTCTGCTGCTGCGCACACTCCCACAACTGGAAGCATTCTGCCCCTACGTGGCTCGGCTGCACGCACTCCCACAACTGGAAGCATTCTGCCCCTGCTTGGCTCTGCTGCACACACTCCTACAACTGGAAGCATTCTGCACCTGCATTGCTCTGCTGCGTGCACTCCCACAACTGGAAGCATTCTGCACCTGCATGGCTCTGCTGCGCACACTCCCACAACTGGAAACATTCTGCCCCTGCATGGCTCTGCTGCGTGCACTCCCACAACTGGAAGCATTCTGCCCCTGCGTGGCTCTGCTGCGCGCACTCCCACAACTGGAAGCATTCTGCCCCTGCGTGGCTCTGCTGCGCACACTCCCACAACTGGAAGCATTCTGCCCCTGCGTGGCTCTGCTGCGCACACTCCCACAACTGGAAGCATTCTGCCTCTGCGTGGCTCCGCTGTGCACACTCCCACAACTGGAAGCATTCTGCCCCTGCGTGGCTCTGCTGCGCACACTCCCACAACTGGAAGCATTCTGCCCCTGCGTGGCTCCACTGCGCGCACTCCCACAACTGGAAGCATTCTGCCTCTGCGTGGCTCCGCTGCATGCACTCCCACAACTGGAAGCATTCTGCCCCTGCGTGGCTCCGCTGTGCACATTCCCACAACTGGAAGCATTCTGCCTCTGCGTGGCTCTGCTGCGCACACTCCCACAACTGGAAGCATTCTGCCTCTGCGTGGCTCCGCTGTGCACATTCCCACAACTAGAAACATTCTGCCCCTGCGTGGCTCCGCTGTGCACATTCCCACAACTGGAAGCATTCTGCCCCTGCATGGCTCCGCTGCGCACACTCCCACAACTGGAAGCATTCTGCCCCTGCGTGGCTCTGCTGCGCACACTCCCACAACTGGAAGCATTCTGCACCTGCATGGCTCTGCTGCACGCACTCCCACAACTGGAAGCATTCTGCCCCTGCATGGCTCCGCTGCGCACACTCCCACAACTGGAAGCATTCTGCCCCTGCATGGCTCCGCTGCGCGCATTCCCACAACTGGAAGCATTATGCACCTGCGCAGAAGTACTGTGCAGATTTTAAACGCTTCCGGGTATGGGAGCGCTGCAGGGCGCATGTGTGGCCAGGCATGCACAGAAGTGCACGACTGTTGGCAACTGGGCAGATTAGCGGTGGGATTTACTAGAGAACGGAGAGGATGGCGAGGGACCCCACACACCTCCTGGGGCTGGAGGAAGCCCCAGGTAAGTATAAATACACCCCATCTTAGGTACCCTTTAAAGGAAGCATCAAGGGGAAAAATTAGCTTTACTTATCAGGGCTTCCTCCAGCCCCTGGCAGCTGATATGTCACTCACTGCAGCTCCGGTGGCTCCCGGTCCCCTCCGGTGCAGATGCTGACCTCACCAGGTCGCTCACGCTCCACGCTCATGTGATCTTCGCAGAACACTCCAGCCCACTTGAGCGTGATTGACAGCGGCGCAGGCGCATTAGATACCAACCTGGCGAGGTCGGCATCTGCACCGGAGGGGACCGAGAGCCAACGGAGCTGCGACGAGGGCACAGGATGGCTGCCAGGGGCTGGAGGAAGCCCCGGGTAAGTAAAGCTCATTTTTTCCCCTAATGTTTCCTTTAAAAGTAAGGTGAGCTAATGCATGAGTTAAGTCAGTTAAGGAGAGAAACATTTTAAATGAATAAGTAAGGTGAGAAAAGCTTTGTGAATAAATATACACTGCGCACATATCACTAGCTGCTGTACTCTGCACACATATAACCAGGTAAGGTACACTGCGCACACATCACTAGCTGCGGTACTCTGCGCACACATCACTAGCTGCGCTACTCTGCACACATATAACCAGTTAAGGTACACTGCGCACATATCACTAGCTGCGGTACTCTGCGCACACATCACTAGCTGCGGTACTCTGCGCACACATCACTAGCTGCGGTACACTGCGCACACATCACTAGCTGCGGTACTCTGCACACATATAACCAGTTAAGGTACACTGCGCACATATCACTAGCTGCGGTACTCTGCGCACACATCACTAGCTGCGGTACTCTGCGCACACATCACTAGCTGCGGTACTCTGCACACATATAACCAGGTAAGGTACACTGCGCACACATCACTAGCTGCGGTACTCTGCGCACACATCACTAGCTGCGGTACTCTGCGCACACATCACTAGCTGCGGTACTCTGCGCACACATCACTAGCTGCGGTACACTGCGCACACATCACTAGCTGCGGTACTCTGCACACATATAACCAGTTAAGGTACACTGCGCACATATCACTAGCTGCAGTACTCTGCGCACACATCACTAGCTGCGGTACTCTGCGCACACATCACTAGCTGCGGTACTCTGCACACATATAACCAGGTAAGGTACACTGCGCACACATCACTAGCTGCGGTACTCTGCACACATATAACCAGTTAAGGTACACTGCGCACATATCACTAGCTGCGGTACTCTGCGCACACATCACTAGCTGCGGTACTCTGCGCACACATGACTAGCTGCGGTACTCTGCGCACATATCACTAGCTGCGGTACTCTGCGCACACATCACTAGCTGCGGTACTCTGCGCACACATCACTAGCTGCGGTACTCTGCGCACACATCACTAGCTGCGGTACTCTGCGCACACATCACTAGCTGCGGTACTCTGCACACATATAACCAGTTAAGGTACACTGCGCACATATCACTAGCTGCGGTACTCTGCGCACACATCACTAGCTGCGGTACTCTGCGCACACATGACTAGCTGCGGTACTCTGCGCACATATCACTAGCTGCGGTACTCTGCGCACACATCACTAGCTGCGGTACTCTGCGCACACATCACTAGCTGCGGTACTCTGCGCACACATCACTAGCTGCGGTACTCTGCGCACACATCACTAGCTGCGGTACTCTGCGCACACATCACTAGCTGCGGTACTCTGCGCACACATCACTAGCTGCGGTACTCTGCGCACACATCACTAGCTGCGGTACTCTGCGCACACATCACTAGCTGCGGTACTCTGCGCACACATCACTAGCTGCGGTACTCTGCGCACACATCACTAGCTGCGGTACTCTGCGCACACATCACTAGCTGCGGTACTCTGCGCACACATCACTAGCTGCGGTACTCTGCGCACACATCACTAGCTGTGCTACTCTGCGCACACATCACTAGCTGCGGTACTCTGCACACACATCACTAGCTGCAGTACTCTGCGCACACACATCACTAGCTGCGGTACTCTGCGCACACACATCACTAGCTGCGGTACTCTGTGCACACATCACTAGCTGCGGTACTCTGCGCACACATCACTAGCTGCGGTACTCTGCGCACACATCACTAGCTGCGGTACTAGTCTGCGCACATATCACTAGCTGTGGTACTCTGCACACATATAACCAGGTAAGGTACACTGCGCACACATAACCGGCTATGGTACTCGCATACATATCACTAGCTGCGGTACTCTGCGCACACATCACTAGCTGCGGTACTCTGCGCACACATCACTAGCTGCGGTACTCTGCGCACACATCACTAGCTGCGGTACTCTGCGCACACATCACTAGCTGCGGTACTCTGCGCACACATCACTAGCTGCGGTACTCTGCACACATATCACTAGCTGCGGTACTCTGCACACATATCACTAGCTGCGGTACTCTGCGCACACATCACTAGCTGCGGTACTCTGCACACATATAACCAGGTAAGGTACACTGCGCACACATAACTGGCTATGGTACTCGCATACATATGAAATCGCCGCTGGGAGACTTGGGCGCAGGATACAGCTGGTATATGGCTTATCCTGCTGCTGCACCAGTCCCGGCGACGGTTATTACTATTCCCCCTCCAGGTCCATGTGGATAGTGGGGAATGGTGTAATTGGGCTTCCAGCTATTGCTGGAGGCCGAATGATAGTGTTTTAAAAGTAACTTCAGCTCTGTCTTCTGACGGCGCCAAAGTTACTCCCTGTGCGCCGTAATTCCTATTACGGTCTATGGTGGTGCCGGCTGCGGCCAAAACTCCTGCACTGTTATTACAGCGCTCGATGGTACTTTGCATACATATAACCAGTTAAGGTACACAGAGCACACGTAACTGGCTATGGTACTGGCAGATACAGTAACTTACACGCTCAATTAAAATAAAAACGAAAAACTGCTAAATTTACAACATGTGATTCAGTATATTATGACTATGTACCCCTCACTAAGCGCTGCAGCCAGCTGGGCCAACTTGCTCAGCTACCGCAGCTTAAAGGATACCAGAGACAAATAAATATGGAGAAATGGAGGGGGGGGGGGGGGGTGCTGGCATATACTGTCACCTGTCCTGATGCCCTCTGCTTCCCCCATTCTCCTCTCTACTCCAACAATCTTACCTAAAAGCCCCCCGGGATACTCTTCCGGGTCACCAGAGTCTGGCTTTACTGCGCTGGCCGGGCTTCGCAGGTCCCGAGGAGCATGCACATTATGTCAAGATTACGTCATGCGCACATCGCTTCCACCCGGGGGCCCGCTGTAGGATGACAACTCTTGTGACCCGGAAGAAGATTACGGGGGGCTTTTAGGTAAGATTGTTGGAGTAGAAAGGAGAACGAGGGGAGCGGTGGGCATCAGGACAGGTGACAGTATATGCCTGCACTCCCCATTTCTCCCATCTTTATTCAGCTCTGGTATCCTGTAAGCTTTGGTAGCTGAGCAAGTTGGCTCAGCTGGCTGCGGCACTTAGTGAGCGGTACGTGGGCCGTACTTCTGCCTCCACAATGTGTCCGCGCTCGTACATGGTCAGGAGCGCAGCCACCAAAACATACTCAACAAGTCCTTGCGGAATGTGTTGACAGGGTGCAGCGCAGGATTGGTGCAGTCCAGGAGAGTGGGAGGTATTCAGTTCTGTTTCTTTTTTTTTCCCTTCAGGTATCGTTTATGATCTTTATACAATTGTCCGTGGATTCCTGTAGCTTAGCAGTTACCGCTCTCCACACACAGCCTCACTGCTACAGGACCGTGACATGTTGTTTGGACAAATCCTACAAATGTAATCACCCAATGTTTCTGGCCCAATATGATCCTCTGAATCACATGAATGGTAAAACGTGGCTGTTAGTGCGGATATTCTGCAGCTTCAATAAAATGTTCTTGTTGTGTGTTTTGTATTATTGCTAATGGCGATGATGATCTTTCCATGTAATTATCTGCCAGTAGTGGTTCCTCGCTTTCCTTCCTCCCAAAATATAAAACCCCTAGTGATAATAATCAACAGAGCGCCGACATCTCTAATGAAATGAGGTCCAGAGAAACAAATTCTCCCCACCCGATTCATGACCTCTGACATGGCAATTTGTTTGAAATGGATCTTAAAGTAAACCTGAGAAGAAATAGAAAATAATTCTACATACCTGAGCTTCCCCCAGCCCCCTTTAGGCTAATCGGTCCCTCGCCGTCCTCCGCCACCCGGATCAGTAGATGCCCCGTTAACGTTGCCAGTTGGTGCAGGCCGGCCACGCGTGCTCCCCCGTTGCGCTCCAGGGCCTGGGAGTGTTTTGCACCTGTGTAGGCACAGAACGCGAAGAATGACGGGGTATTGTGGGAGGTATCCTGGTTCTCACTAGCCTAATTGTGATCCTGGTGAGTTTGTTGGCGCAGCCAGTTTCTGCCAGAACTCACTCTGAGCTGATTGCCCTGGCGAGTCTATTTGCATGTGTTCTCTGATTGGATGCTGCTCAGATGAAGGTCTCCTCCTGTCCGAGTTCTGCACCCGCGATAAAGATGTTTATTGTTACAACTTCTGCTTGACCCCTGACTACATATTGAACTGCCACCGGCCTTGACATCTGCTAATAGGACTATGCTTCTGTCTCATCCCTGGTGTGACCGTCATCTGACCTCTGATATTGACCCTTCTAATGGACTTTCAGGGTTTTTACTGGCTTCTTTGACCTCAGATCCTAAAAGTCCTGAGACAGGTCATAAGACACTCATATACCCCTCCCCCCTCCTCCATTATAGACAGGTCAGAGGTCACCCTTGGCCCATATATACCATCCCACGCCCCTCCTCCATTATAGCCAGGTCAGGGGTCACTCCTCCCCCACATACACCTTCTCACCCCTTTATTCCACCATATAGCCCTTAAATCTTCCTATACCCTCCTCCACATATGCCTTAGTGGAGTAGGGGGATGGGAAGGTATAAGGGATATGTGGGGGAGGGAATGATATCTAACCTGTCACTATAATGGAGGAGAAAGGAGGGACGGTATATGTGGGGGAGATAGAAAATGGCGCCCCCTAGTGGATAGGACTCACACTAGTCTAACATAGCTGCACACTGGGAGTCCCCTGATTTTCTATGTCTGGTCGGTGGCCATCCTTGTCCTTCACTGCAGCCTTTTCCCATATCCTTCAGTGCTCAGACTTACCTTACTACAGACAACTCAACTCTGCCATTGCCTGCATGATCCGAAACTCAATGAATAGGTGGGCATTAGCACTAGTGGTAGCCAGATCTCATTTACTAACCCAGTTATTACAATTTGCCATGTTCAGTATTGGGGTTACTTGTGCTGTGAGATGGAAATGTTATACCACAAAACATGCCTGACGTATCTGTAGGCCTCAGCCAGAGGAACACGGCTAAGCTAACATTGTGCCATAAAGTGGTCCTTCCACTGTGATTGGACAAACTCCTGGGGGACCGACAGATAAAACATGCCTGACGTATCTGTAGGCCTCAGCCAGAGGAACAAGGCTCAGCTAACCTTGTGCCATAACACGGTCCTTCCACTGTGATTGGACAAACCCCCGGGGACCGACAGATAAAACATGCCTGGCGTATCTGTAGGCCTCAGCCAGAGGAACAAGGCTCAGCTAACATTGTGCCATAGCGCGTTCCTTCCACTGTGATTGGACAAACCCCCGGGGACCGACCGATAAAACATGCCTGGCGTATCTGTAGGCCTCAGCCAGAGGAACAAGGCTAAGCTAACATTGTGCCATAACACGGGCCTTCCACTGTGATTGGACAAACCCCCGGGGACCGACAGATAAAACATGCCTGGCATATCTGTAGGTCTAAGCCAGAGAGGAACAAGGCTAGGCTAACATTGTGCCATAACACGTTCCTTCCACTGTGATTGGACAAACCCCCGGGGACCGACAGATAAAACATGCCTGGCGTATCTGTAGGCCTCAGCCAGAGGAACAAGGCTAAGCTAACATTGTGCCATAACATGATCCTTCCACTGTGATTGGACAAACTCCCAGGGACCGACAGATAAAACATGCCTGGCCTGAACATTATCTGTAGGCCTCAGCCAGAGGAACAAGGCTCAGCTAACATTGTGCCATAACACAGGCCTTCCACTGTGATTGGACAAACCCCCAGGGACCGACAGATATTAATACACTGCTATACAAAAACACACTAAAAGTTTATTCTTTTCAGAACAACTTCCACAAATCATTACAAAATAATACAGGTACTAAAATACTTCTGGAGAAGGTCGATCTAAGAGGTGCATAAAGTCTCCAATGTGAGGAGCACAAACTGCATGGGAGGTCTCAGCGTGGACTAGAACAGTGGCCCACACCCTGAACATGTAGCTCTGAGCTTGGCTTCCAACAGCTGCAGACCCAACCACACACCTCCTAAAGCCTCGTCTGAACTTCCACGTGTTTTACAGTATATTATGGATCCTTTAAAGGACTCCTGAAGGGAGAAGGATATGGAGGTTGCCATATGTATGTCCTTTTACACAATGCACATTGCCTGGCTGTCCTGCTGATCCTCTGCCTCTAATACCTTTAACAACTGCCCCTGAACAAGCATGCAGATTAGGGGCCTGATTCACAAAGCGGTGCTAACAGTTAGCACGCTGGTGAAAAGCCCTTTTAGGTGTGATAAGTTTAGGTGTGATAAGTTTAGGTGTGATAAGTTTAGGCATGATAAGTTTAAGCACCAACTGGGTTAGCACCGCAGTGCACAGCTGATCAAAAGTTTTGCGCTAGCAAAGTCTGGTGTACTAAGCATAGTTTAATGGCGCTGCTTTGCGTGCGGGACTTTGCACGCTATCTACACTTATCTAAACTTAGCATGCCTAAACTTATCACGCCTAAACGTATCACCCCTAAACTTATCACGCCTAAACTGGCTTTTCACCAGCGTGATGCAATGGTTATCACGCCTAAAGTCTCTAACTGGGTTAGCACCGCTTTGTGAATCGAGCCCTTGATGTTTGATTCAGGCACTAATGCAGCCAAGGAGATCAGCAGGACAGCCAGGCAACTGGTATTGTATAACAACAATAACAATAACAATAATATTTATATAGCGCTTTTCTCCCTGGGGACTCAAAGCGCTGTGACCCTGCATTATGCAGTCTCAAAGGCTCGGGAAAAGAGGTGAGTTTTAAGCCTTTTTTTAAAACTGTCCAGAGGAGTTACATATGGCAGGAGTAACAGGAGTTACATATGGCAGCCTCTATATCCCTCTCGTTACAGTTGTCCTTTGCAGTATTCACCTTTTGCTTTGGTCGCAGATGCTGACACGGTTGGCATTATCTCAGTCAGGCTCATGAAGTAGCCACCTATAATGGCTTTCACTAGGTGTGCCTTGTCATGAGCTGATTTGTGGAATGTCTTGCAATGGACTATCCATCTTGGAGGGATGATTTTACTGTGTTTGAGAACATCAGGCGTATTTTCCAGTGATAGCGGGTATGTAAATAGTTCCATTAGAGTACTACTCCTCTCCATATTACAGCAAGAACCATGCAACAAAGAGAGATGACAGACCTTCATTGCTTTAAGATATGAAGGTCGATCTGTCTTGGAAATTTCAACAACTTTGGATGTATCCTCAAATGCAGTTGTGAAAACCATCAAGGACAGAAGACCAAGAGTTACCTGTTCTGTAGAAGATACTGTATTTTTTGGGACTTTAGACTCAGTTTTTCTCCCCCGAAAGTGTGAAAAAAGGTCAATGTGTCTTATAGTTCCTGACTTGTGACTGCCTGCCAATGCCAACCTCCAACCCACCGCAATGGTGGGGACTACCTGTACTGAGCCCATGCAGAGGAGGATCTATATCTATATAGATATATTTATTTTTTCCCCCTGGTTTTTGTCCTCTACACCTAGGTGCGTCTTATGGTCAGAAGCATCATACGGTCCGTAAATACAGTAAGTTCAATAAATGTACCAGTCTCAAACACCCATACATGAACAGCAGCACAGATTAGAGCTTTATAGAGTTCAAGTAGAAGACAGATGTCAACATCGACTGTTTAACAGGGCACTGCGTGACTCCGACCGTCATGATCAAATTGTTTCTAAGAAGCACAACTGAGGGAAAAAAACTGCAGAAAGTACTGCTTGGGTCCCCCCTAAAAAATAAACAAGGAATGGGCATCAGACTGGAGGAAATCTGTGCACATAGCAATTTTACCGATACTAACTGCCCATTAACCTAATAGTGCAACTCCCATTACCATTGCAAAACACGTTAACCCGGTAATGCGCGTGGGTCCGATGTGTTAACAGATGGTGCTCTCCCAGTGTTAGTACCAGTAAAATTGCCATACGCTGCCTACACCCGGCAATCTTACTGGTGGCGCATGGTTAATCAGGAGGCATGGGGAGTGTAGATGAAAAAGAGCAGAGGTCCAAGAACAGAGCCTTGTGGTACACCAACAAAAATTGGGCGTGGAGAGGAGTAGTATTCGAATAGGAGACAGTGAAATAATGTTTCAGACAGGTAGGAGAAAATCCAAGCATGTGCTAGGCCCTTGATACACAGTGACAAGAGTGGCTGGAGAACCAGAGAATGAGCAACAGTGTCAAAGGCAGATGAAGGGTCGAGAAGTATTAGTGCAGGAAAATTGGCCTTTGGGTTTTGGAACCAGGAGGTCATTTTCAATTTTGATGGTGACCATTTCTGCAGAAAGGGGAGGGCCTAAGTTAGTAAACAGAAAGTCAGACAGTTCTCAATGGATGTGGTGTTCCAGCAGTTTGGAGGCAAAGGGGAGAAGTGATACTGGACAGTAATTAGAGAGGGCAGTATGGTCCGAAGAGGGTTTTTTGATTAGTGGGGTTACGTCTTGTTTAAATTTGGAAGGGAAAATGACACCACCTCCACAATCACCCGACCTAAACCCAGTAGAGATAGTTTGGAATGATGTATACTGCAGAATGGAGGCAAACATCTAACAGTGCTCAGTGCCTCTGGGAGCTCCTTCAAGAAAACCATTTCAGATGTCTACGCCATAAAGCTGACTGAGAGGATGACAAGAGTGTGCAAAGCAAGACAAAAGGTGGCCACTTTGAAGGATCTAAACTATAAAACATGATCTGGATGGTTTAATGTGTTTTTTTCCTACATAATTCCGTGTGCATTCCTTCACTGTTCTGAAGTCTTCACAATAAAGAGAAGCCATTACACGGGAAAGTGCCCAAACCCTTAACTGGTACCGTAATAGCTGTTGGGTTTATAAAGAATGGCATTTTTCTAAATTCCTGCCGTGTAACTAAGCTATTCATAAACTCAGGTCTGTCTTACGGCTGGACATCAAATCAGCCTTCAGGTGTCTAGATCTGACTTCAGGCATCCAGAATGACTTATGTGATGGTCCTCTACATCTTCTGAGGCTGCAGACAGATAGCCAGGATACTCTGTTCAAGCGCCAAACTGTGGACCTAGACATCTGTAGACGGTTCTCTAGGATCTGAAGGCTGGGAACCCAACACTCCTCCGTAACAGTTACCTGAAGGCAACAATTCCTCTGAACATCCACCAAGATGATTTACAATTTTCTGGACAGCCAGGCAATTCTACGTTGATTATTTGGAGGCCTGTCTAACGTACACTTTGTGAAGTATTCTGCTGTCTGTTTAGGACATTGGGACATGTTCACTATCCTGGTGACCACTGACAGTCTTTCCACGAGAGTGAATTCTCAGATGATTGTTCAGATTGCTCTTCTGTGTAAAACATTTTCCGCACTCAGAACAGGTAAAAGGTTTCTCTCCCGTGTGAATCCTCTGGTGCTCTACGAGATGAGACTTATTACTGAAGAACTTCCCGCAATTGGGGCAGGGGTACGGTTTTTCCCCGGTGTGAGTTCTACGATGCGTAACAAGGTGAGAAGTGCTGGTGAACCTCTTCCCGCAGTCAGGGCAGGAATATGGCCGTTCACCTGTGTGGATTCTCTGGTGTTTGATGAGATTGGACTTGTTGGTGAAACATTTTCCGCAGGAAGAACAGGGGAAGGGTTTCTCGCCCGTGTGAACGATCTTGTGTTTGACCAGGTCCGAGCTGCTGGTGAAGCATTTGGCGCACTCTGAGCAAGAGAACGGCTTCTCTCCTGTGTGGATTCTTTGGTGAGCCACAAGGTTGGAGTTTGTGGTGAAGAATTTGCCGCAGGTAGAACAAGCAAATGGTTTCTCCCGGATGTGAATCCGCTGGTGTTTATTGCAGGTGAAGCATTTCTCACACTCGGCAAAGCTGTGCATCAGTTCGGCATCTTCCAGGAACTGGTGGTGGGAGGTGGAAGGTCTGGTGCCCTTTTTATCCGAGCTGGTGTACGTGACGGTCATGTTCTCCTCTCCACCTCTTTTGCAGATAGAAGCATATTGTCTAGGCGTGAAGGTATCTGCCAGAGTGTCCTCGTCACAGGAATCGTCTTCCCCTTTGATATATGTAATTATATAATCTATCTCAGCACCAGACGGAGGACCATTAATGAAGCCATCTTCTCCATCAGACACAAGTTCCTCCTTGATAAACGGAGCTCTGAGGGGTCTCTGCTCCACTGACGTGGGGCTAGCTGCGAGTATGCCATTTTCATTGGATCCCGATTCCACTCTCTCGTTTGTATCAGTCTGAGTCCAGTTGTCCAATAACATCTGCCTGCAGGCATCTTCTTTGTAGACAACAGCACCCTCATTTTTTATGCAGAGCAGCTTTGTCCTGGGATGGGAACCTGTTGGAAGATTAGACAAGTTACAAAGCTCCACAAAACTTACTCCATGATATATCTGTAACAAACCCCTCCCCCAGGGGCTACGTACCTTGGGAGGGGGGAAGCCTCTGGATCCTAATGAGGTTTCTCTCGTCCTCTTTCCCCCTTTGGGATCCGGCGTTGGCAGCCTCCAAACACCGGTAAATAATTACCTAACACATTCGTGCGTGGGCACAGTAGCGGCTTTCCGATCAGGTCTGCTGTACCATGCAGGTGACTCGCCCCCTGCGGTGATATGGCTCGGCTATTTCTGGCAGAGCCTGGGTGGAGAGCCGCTGCTGCGTCTGTGCAGGATCGAGGTAGGTAAATATTGCAGGCATTACTGCGTCTCCTTGTCGGCTGTGGTTTTAGGGGAGCCAGCGCTGGATCCCTGAGGCTGAGGAGGATGGGGGAAGCCTCAGGATCCAGAGGCTTCTCTCTCCTGAGGTAAGTATACCCCGGGGGAGGGGGGGGGGGGTGTTACAGATTCTCTTTAAGGCTATTAAAATGGAAATCTTAGAAATGGATTATGGTGCGCCACCTCTGAGCTTCCTGCATCTTCTGAAGACAGCGAGAGGCCCGGAGCCCTTACCTGTGTACCCACACACCTCTGGATGCTATTCTTCACCGATAATAAAACTAAACACAATGATGGAACAGGAGGTGTGGCTTGTAATGAGTGTGCCAGGTGTGAAGGGAGGTGCGGCCTGAAATGGGTGTAACGGGCATGAAGGTAGGTGTGGCCTGTAATTGGTGTGACAGGTGTGAAGGGAGGTGTGCCCTGTAATGGGTGTAACGAGAGGTGTGGCCTGTAATGGGCGTGATGGGAGGTGTGGCCTGTAATGGGCGTGACCGTCGTGAAGGGAGGTGTGGCCTGTAATGAGTGTGGCAGGCATGAAGGGAGGTGTGGCCTGTAATGGGTGTGGCAGGCATGAAGGGAGGTGTGGCCTGTAATGGGCGTGGCAGGCATGAAGGGAGGTGTGGCCTGTAATGAGTGTGGCAGGCATTAAGGGAGGTGTGGCCTGTAATGGGTGTGGCAGGCATGAAGAGCTGGCAGTGCACAGATACAGATGTCTCACCATAAGAGTCAATGAGACAGAAAAACTTTACAGTATCTTGCAGCCACTGAAGTCATTCTGGATGGAGTGACCCTCTAAATGAGTTATCTTATCGCTTTGCATAAGATCTGTTCGCGTCCATGATGATTCGTTCCATTTTATGTGCAGTGTGAACACAGCTTAACTCAAATTCTGGTCAATGTATCTCACAACCTAGAAGTGATATGACCCTTTACTAAGAACAAGGGTCAGAGAGAGAACACTTACCTATTAGTCGGGAACATCCATAACAATGGTGGTCTTCACCAAGACTTCACACCTTTACTAAGAACAAGGGTCAGAGAGAGAACACTTACCTATTAATCAGGAACATCCATAACAATGGTGGTCTTCACCAAGACTTCACACCTTTACTAAGAGCAAGGGTCAGAGAGCGCACACTTACCTATTAATCTAGGACATCCATAACAATGGTGGTCTTCCCCAAGACCTCACGCCTTTACTAAGAGCAAGGGTCAGAGAGCGCACACTTACCTATTAGTCGGGAACATCCATAACAATAATGGTCTTCACCAAGACCTTACACCTTTACTAAGAGCAAGGGTCAGAGAGAGCACACTTACCTATTAATCCAGGACATCCATAACAATGGTGGTCTTCACCAAGTCCTCACGCCTTTACTAAGAGCAAGGGTCAGAGAGAGAACACTTACCTATTAGTCAGGAACATCCATAACAATGGTGGTCTTCACCAAGACCTCACACCTTTACTAAGAGGAAGGGTCAGAGAGCGCACACTTACCTATTAGTCGGGAACATCCATAACAATGGTGGTCTTCACCAAGACCTCACGCCTTTACTAAGAGCAAGGGTCAGAGAGAGCACACTTACCTATTAGTCGGGAACATCCATAACATTGGTGGTCTTCACCAAGACCTCACGCCTTTACTAAGAGCAAGGGTCAGAGAGAGAACACTTACCTATTAGTCAGGAACATCCATAACAATGGTGGTCTTCACCAAGACCTCACACCTTTACTAAGAGGAAGGGTCAGAGAGCGCACACTTACCTATTAGTCGGGAACATCCATAACAATGGTGGTCTTCACCAAGACCTCACGCCTTTACTAAGAGCAAGGGTCAGAGAGCGCACACTTACCTATTAGTCGGGAACATCCATAACAATGGTGGTCTTCACCAAGACCTCACACCTTTACTAAGAGGAAGGGTCAGAGAGCGCACACTTACCTATTAGTCGGGAACATCCATAACAATGGTGGTCTTCACCAAGACCTCACACCTTTACTAAGAACAAGGGTCAGAGAGAGCACACTTACCTATTAATCTAGGACATCCATAACAATAATGGTCTTCCCCAAGACCTCACGCCTTTACTAAGAGCAAGGGTCAGAGAGAGCACACTTACCTATTAGTCGGGAACATCCATAACAATGGTGGTCTTCACCATGTGTCCATCTAGGTGTGACATCTGCATTCACCTAAGGACAAGATAAGCAATATTATTTATACACCTACATCACCACCTTGAGCCCTGTACAAAAGAAGCGTAGAAGATATAAAGAAGACAGCAGTATTAAATATTAATATTATAAGTACAAGGTGAAGGCTGAGCATGGTGGGGTAAAGGAAGCCCGCGGTGAAAATAAGCAGATGAGATAAACAAGTATACAGCGCATCCAGAAAGTATACACAGCCAGGGATGGGCTCACAAGTCTGTAAGGACTCAAATTCCTAATGAAAATGAGGTTTAATTGCCGCAGCTGTAAGATAATGAGTTATTTACCCATAATTCCGTCTTCCTGCCTGCGCGCCAAACATCTTGCACACGTCCTATTGGACACGTTGCAAGCCTCACTGAGCACACTTTCTCTTTCAGGCCGGAAGGAGGAAATGTGCATAGTGAAGCTTGGGTGTAATGCTATGGGTGTGATCCCACTTCAGCAATGTGGTTTTATAAAAATCCCCCACAGCATTGCATTAGCTTTTCAAACCACTAGGGCTTAGCAAAGGCTTCTAGTGGGTTTGGGCCCTTAAGTATTTTTTTTTTGCTTGCTGGTGATTTAGAAAGCCATTTTATTGATATGTTTGAAAACATATCTTTGGAAAAAACTCGAAAAAAAGTTAATTGCATATGGGCCCTGATGTTTAACTATTTCAGGTAGAAGAAAAGGAACACAACCTAGTTATTTGTATGATTGGCGCTGTACCTGTCCATCTCATCATGCCACCTCGGGCATCCTTTAAAGGACATCTGTCGCAAAAATCTTAAAATTGAAAATACATGTAAACACATACAAATAGGAAGTACATTTCTTCCATAAAATGAGCCATAAATTACCTTTCTCCGGTGGTGCTGTCACTTATAGTAAGGCCTCAATTCTTAAAGCATTCCCGCAAGCGGTAATGCTGAAAACAGCAGACTTTCCCGACCACTTAGAAATGTGTCAATTCATAAAGGCTGTTACCGCACGAAAAGCTGACATTACCGACCAGGGAGATAAATTACCGACTTGGCTGTAGTTACCTCCAACACATGTCAGTAAATTGTCAGCAAATGTCAATTCATAGAGCCTTCAACATGTGGTAAGCCTGAGGATAATTACCGACACCTCTGGTGGAGTCTTAAAGGAGAACTGTAGTGAGAGGTATATGGAGGCTGCCATATTTATTTCCTTTTAAGCAATACCAGTTGCCTGGCTATTCAGCTAATCCTCTGCCTCTAATACTTTCAGCCATAGGCCCTGAACAAGCATGCAGCAGATCAGGTGTTTCTGACAAATTTAGACAGATATGACAAGATTAGCTGCATGCTTGTTTCTGGTGTGATTCAGACACTTCTTTAGGCAAATAGACCATCAGGGCTGCCAGGCAACTGGTATTGCTTAAAAGGAAATAAATATGGCAGCCTCCATATCCCTCTCACTACAGTTCTCCTTTAACAAGTTACCGACACCTCTGGTGAGGTGTTAACAATGCAAAGTGCAGGGAGCCAAAGTTTGTGTGAGTCATCTATGCAGAGAGCCTTCTGTGTGAGTCATCTGTGCAGGGAAAGTCTGTGTGAGTCATCTGTGCAGGGAAAGTCTGTTGTGTGAGCCATCTGTGCAGGGAAAGTCTGTGTGAGTCATCTGGCGAGTCATCTGTGCATGCAGGGAAAGTCTGTGTGAGTCATCTGGCGAGTCATCTGTGCAAGTCATCTGTGCAGGCAGGGAACGTCTGTGTGAGTCATCTGTGCAGGGAAAGTCTGTATGAGTCATCTGGCGAGTCATCTGTGCATGCAGGGAAAGTGTGTGAGTCATCTGTGCAAGTCATCTGTGCAGGCAGGGAACGTCTGTGTGAGTCATTTGTGCAGGGAACGTCTGTGTGAGTCATCTGGTGAGTCATCTGTGCAAGTCATCTGTGCAGGCAGGGAACATCTGTGTAAGTCATCTGTGCAGGGAAAGTCTGTGCGAGTCATCTGTGCAGGGAAAGTCTGTGTGAGTCATCTGGCGAGTCATCTGTGCATGCAGGGAAAGTGTGTGAGTCATCTGGCGAGTCATCTGTGCAGGCAGGGAACGTCTGTGTGAGTCATCTGTGCAGGGAAAGTCAGTGTGAGTCATCTGGTGAGTCATCTGTGCAGGCAGGGAACGTCTGTGTGAGTCATCTGTGCAGGGAAAGTCTGTGTGAGTCATCTGTGCAGGGAAAGTCTGTGTGAGTCATCTGGCGAGTCATCTGTGCATGCAGGGAAAGTGTGTGAGTCATCTGGCGAGTCATCTGTGCAAGTCATCTGTGCAGGCAGGGAACGTTTGTGTGAGTCATCTGTGCAGGGAAAGTCTGTGTGAGTCATCTGGCGAGTCATCTGTGCATGCAGGGAAAGTGTGTGAGTCATCTGGCGAGTCATCTGTGCAAGTCATCTGTGCAGACAGGTAACGTCTGTGTGAGTCATCTGTGCAAGGAAAGTCAGTGTGAGTCATCTGGTGAGTCATCTGTGCAAGTCATCTATGCAGGCAGGGAACGTCTGTGTGAGTCATCTGTGCAGGCAGGGAAAGTCTGTGTGAGTCATCTGTGCAGGCAGGGAAAGTCTGTGTGAGTCATCTGTGCAGGCAGGGAAAGTCTGTGTGAGTCATCTGTGCAGGCAGGGAAAGTCTGTGTGAGTCATCTGGCGAGTCATCTGTGCAAGTCATCTGTGCAGACAGGGAAAGTCTGTGTGAGTCATCTGTGCAGGCAGGGAAAGTCTGTGTGAGTCATCTGTGCAGGCATGAAAAGTCTGTGTGTGTCATCTGGCGAGTCATCTTTGCAAGTCATCTGTGCAGACAGAGAACGTCTGTGTGAGTCATCTGTGCAGGGAAAGTCTGTGAGTCATCTGTGCAGGCAGGGAAAGTCTGTGTGAGTCATCTGGCGAGTCATCTGTGCAGGCAGGGAACGTCTGTGTGAGTCATCTGTGCAGGGAAAGTCTGTGTGAGTCATCTGTGCAGGCAGGGAAAGTCTGTGTGAGTCATCTGTGCAGGCAGGGAAAGTCTGTGTGAGTCATCTGGCGAGTCATCTGTGCAAGTCATCTGTGCAGGCAGGGAACATCTGTGTGAGTCATCTGTGCAGGGAAAGTCTGTGTGAGTCATCTGTGCAGGCAGGGAAAGTCTGTGTGAGTCATCTGGCGAGTCATCTGTGCAAGTCATCTGTGCAGGCAGGGAACGTCTGTGTGAGTCATCTGTGCAGGGAAAGTCTGTGTGAGTCATCTGGTGAGTCATCTGTGCAGGCAGGGAACGTCTGTGTGAGTCATCTGTGCAGGGAAAGTCTGTGTGAGTCATCTGTGCAGGGAAAGTCTGTGTGAGTCATCTGGCGAGCCATCTGTGCATGCAGGGAAAGTGTGTGAGTCATCTGGCGAGTCATCTGTGCAAGTCATCTGTGCAGGCAGGGAACGTTTGTGTGAGTCATCTGTGCAGGGAAAGTCTGTGTGAGTCATCTGGCGAGTCATCTGTGCATGCAGGGAAAGTGTGTGAGTCATCTGGCGAGTCATCTGTGCAGGCAGGGAACGTCTGTGTGAGTCATCTGTGCAGGGAAAGTCAGTGTGAGTCATCTGGTGAGTCATCTGTGCAGGCAGGGAACGTCTGTGTGAGTCATCTGTGCAGGGAAAGTCTGTGTGAGTCATCTGTGCAGGGAAAGTCTGTGTGAGTCATCTGGCGAGTCATCTGTGCATGCAGGGAAAGTGTGTGAGTCATCTGGCGAGTCATCTGTGCAAGTCATCTGTGCAGGCAGGGAACGTTTGTGTGAGTCATCTGTGCAGGGAAAGTCTGTGTGAGTCATCTGGCGAGTCATCTGTGCATGCAGGGAAAGTGTGTGAGTCATCTGGCGAGTCATCTGTGCAAGTCATCTGTGCAGACAGGTAACGTCTGTGTGAGTCATCTGTGCAAGGAAAGTCAGTGTGAGTCATCTGGTGAGTCATCTGTGCAAGTCATCTATGCAGGCAGGGAACGTCTGTGTGAGTCATCTGTGCAGGCAGGGAAAGTCTGTGTGAGTCATCTGTGCAGGCAGGGAAAGTCTGTGTGAGTCATCTGTGCAGGCAGGGAAAGTCTGTGTGAGTCATCTGTGCAGGCAGGGAAAGTCTGTGTGAGTCATCTGGCGAGTCATCTGTGCAAGTCATCTGTGCAGACAGGGAAAGTCTGTGTGAGTCATCTGTGCAGGCAGGGAAAGTCTGTGTGAGTCATCTGTGCAGGCATGAAAAGTCTGTGTGTGTCATCTGGCGAGTCATCTTTGCAAGTCATCTGTGCAGACAGAGA
The DNA here is from genome assembly GCF_040937935.1 of Hyperolius riggenbachi. Lineage (NCBI taxonomy): Eukaryota > Metazoa > Chordata > Amphibia > Anura > Hyperoliidae > Hyperolius > Hyperolius riggenbachi. The sequence continues at coordinate 288,875,720 of NC_090655.1, read as the reverse complement.
ACGTCTGTGTGAGTCATCTGTGCAGGGAAAGTCTGTGAGTCATCTGTGCAGGCAGGGAAAGTCTGTGTGAGTCATCTGGCGAGTCATCTGTGCAGGCAGGGAACGTCTGTGTGAGTCATCTGTGCAGGGAAAGTCTGTGTGAGTCATCTGTGCAGGCAGGGAAAGTCTGTGTGAGTCATCTGTGCAGGCAGGGAAAGTCTGTGTGAGTCATCTGGCGAGTCATCTGTGCAAGTCATCTGTGCAGGCAGGGAACATCTGTGTGAGTCATCTGTGCAGGGAAAGTCTGTGTGAGTCATCTGTGCAGGCAGGGAAAGTCTGTGTGAGTCATCTGGCGAGTCATCTGTGCAAGTCATCTGTGCAGGCAGGGAACGTCTGTGTGAGTCATCTGTGCAGGGAAAGTCTGTGTGAGTCATCTGTGCAGGGAAAGTCTGTGTGAGTCATCTGTGCAGGCAGGGAAAGTCTGTGTGAGTCATCTGTGCAAGTCATCTGTGCAGGCAGGGAACGTCTGTGCGAGTCATCTGTGCAGGGAAAGGCAGTGTGAGTCATCTGGTGAGTCATCTGTGCAAGTCATCTGTGCAGGCAGGGAAAGTCTGTGTGAGTCATCTGGCGAGTCATCTGTGCAGGCAGGGAAAGTCTGTGTGAGTCATCTGGCGAGTCATCTGTGCAAGTCATCTGTGCAGGCAGGGAACGTCTGTGTGAGTCATCTGTGCAGGGAAAGTCAGTGTGAGTCATCTGTGCAGGGAAAGTCTGTGTGAGTCATCTGGCGAGTCATCTGTGCATGCAGGGAAAGTGTGTGAGTCATCTGGCGAGTCATCTGTGCAAGTCATCTGTGCAGGCAGGGAACGTCTGTGTGAGTCATCTGTGCAAGGAAAGTCAGTGTGAGTCATCTGGTGAGTCATCTGTGCAAGTCATCTATGCAGGCAGGGAACGTCTGTGTGAGTCATCTGTGCAGGGAAAGTCTGTGTGAGTCATCTGTGCAGGCAGGGAAAGTCTGTGTGAGTCATCTGTGCAGGCAGGGAAAGTCTGTGTGAGTCATCTGTGCAGGCAGGGAAAGTCTGTGTGAGTCATCTGGCGAGTCATTTGTGCAAGTTATCTGTGCAGGCAGGGAAAGTCTGTGTGAGTCATCTGTGCAGGCAGGGAAAGTCTGTGTGAGTCATCTGTGCAGGCATGAAAAGTCTGTGTGAGTCATCTGGCGAGTCATCTTTGCAAGTCATCTGTGCAGACAGAGAACGTCTGTGTGAGTCATCTGTGCAGGGAAAGTCTGTGAGTCATCTGTGCAGGCAGGGAAAGTCTGTGTGAGTCATCTGGCGAGTCATCTGTGCAAGTCATCTGTGCAGGCAGGGAACGTCTGTGTGAGTCATCTGTGCAGGGAAAGTCTGTGTGAGTCATCTGTGCAGGCAGGGAAAGTCTGTGTGAGTCATCTGTGCAGGCAGGGAAAGTCTGTGTGAGTCATCTGGCGAGTCATCTGTGCAAGTCATCTGTGTAGGCACGGAACGTCTGTGTGAGTCATCTGTGCAGGGAAAGTCTGTGTGAGTCATCTGTGCAGGCAGGGAAAGTCTGTGTGAGTCATCTGGCGAGTCATCTGTGCAAGTCATCTGTGCAGGCAGAGAACGTCTGTGTGAGTCATCTGTGCAGGGAAAGTCTGTGTGAGTCATCTGTGCAGGGAAAGTCTGTGTGAGTCATCTGTGCAGGCAGGGAAAGTCTGTGTGAGTCATCTGGCGAGTCATCTGTGCAAGTCATCTGTGCAGGCAGGGAACGTCTGTGCGAGTCATCTGTGCAGGGAAAGTCAGTGTGAGTCATCTGGTGAGTCATCTGTGCAAGTCATCTGTGCAGGCAGGAAAAGTCTGTGTGAGTCATCTGGCGAGTAATCTGTGCAGGCAGGGAAAGTCTGTGTGAGTCATCTGTGCAAGTCATCTGTGCAGGCAGGGAAAGTCTGTGTGAGTCATCTGTGCAGGGAAAGTCAGTGTGAGTCATCTGGTGAGTCATCTGTGCAGGCAGGGAAAGTCTGTGTGAGTCATCTGTGCAGGGAAAGTCTGTGTGAGTCATCTGTGCAGGCAGGGAAAGTCTGTGTGAGTCGTCTGTGCAGGCAGGGAAAGTCTGTGTGAGTCGTCTGTGCAGGCAGGGAAAGTCTGTGTGAGTCGTCTGTGCAGGCAGGGAAAGTCTGTGTGAGTCGTCTGTGCAGGCAGGGAAAGTCTGTGTGAGTCGTCTGTGCAGGCAGGGAAAGTCTGTGTGAGTCGTCTGTGCAGGGCAAAAGAGCGATATCGCCACACTGCTGTATTCTACAGCTCAATGGGCTGTGGTCATTTACCGACCTTAAACGGCAGCTGGGGAAATCTGTATGAATTAGCACACAGACCGGGAAAATACAGAGTTGGGTATTTTCCTGACAAGATTTTTTTTTATCGCACTGCTTTTTATGAATCAAGGCCTAGGTAGTAGAAATCTGACATTACCGAAAGATTTTGGACTTGCCCATCTTCTCATGGGGGGTTCTCTGGGATTTCTTTATTTTTAAAACCACTTAGTGAATGGCAGTTGCTCCGTCCAACTGCCAAAAAAGTGTGCAGCATGCAGGGAGGCTGGCCAGCATCTTTGTATAAATCTTTTTCAGGGAATGTCTTTATAAAGAATAAAGGCCATGCTGAGAATCCCCCATGAAGAGGTGGACTAGCCCAAAACCTGTTGATAATGTCAGATTTCCACTACCTGCTGTAAGTAACAGCAACATAGGAGAAAAGTAATTTATGGCTCATTTTACTCTGGAAGAGATGTACTTCTTATTTGTATGCGTTTTAACTTTTAAGATTTTCGCGACAGTTCGTCTTTAATGACCAGATGTCAGGTAAACAGGACATCCAGCCATACAGAGCCCCATCCATGTTACAGGGCAGCCGGGGTGAGGTAATGTTTTGGTATTACTGTACCATAGTCACACCTCCACCTGTCCAGTCAGCAGCTCAATGATCTTGTTGGTGAGCTCCAGGATCTTCTGCCCATTTTTTCCCTCCTGGATCAGAGAGTGGCATGGTGTCATCACAATACAGTCCTGGTTCCTGCTGAAGGCTTCCAAAATGTGGTCACTGCCATCTGCCTTCTTCACCATCATGTGGTCACCACCATTTGCCTTCTTCACCATCATGTGATCACCGCCATCTGTCTTCTTCACCATCATGTGGTTACCACCATCTGTCTTCTTCACCATCATGTGGTTACCGCCATCTGCCTTCTTCACCATCATGTGGTTACCGCCATCTGCCTTCTTCACCATCATGTGGTTACCACCATCTGTCTTCTTCACCATCATGTGGTTACCGCCATCTGCCTTCTTCACCATCATGTGGTTACCGCCATCTGCCTTCTTCACCATCATGTGGTTACCGCCATCTGCCTTCTTCACCATCATGTGGTTACCGCCATCTGCCTTCTTCACCATCATGTGGTTACCGCCATCTGCCTTCTTCACCATCATGTGGTAACCGCCATCTGCCTTCTTCACCATCAAGTGGTCACTGCCATCTGCCTTCTTCACCATCATGTGGTTACCGCCATCTGCCTTCTTCACCATCATGTGGTCACCACCATTTGCCTTCTTCACCATCATGTGGTTACCGCCATCTGCCTTCTTCACCATCATGTGATCACCACCATCTGTCTTCTTCACCATCATGTGATCACCCCCATCTGTCTTCTTCACCATCATGTGATCACCGCCATCTGCCTTCTTCACCATCATGTGATCACCGCCATCTGCCTTCTTCACCATCATGTGGTTACCTCCATCTGCCTTCTTCACCATCATGTGATCACCACCATCTGCCTTCTTCACCATCATGTGGTTACCGCCATCTGCCTTCTTCACCATCATGTGCTCACCGCCATCTGCCTTCTTCACAATCATGTGATCACCGCCATCTGCCTTCTTCACAATCATGTGATCACCGCCATCTGTCTTCTTCACAATCATGTAGTCCTGTAAGATGGAAGAGAATAGACTTCAGCTTTTCCTGCTAAATACCAGACTCTATGTGTAGTGATGCGAGGACCTGGGGAAGCTTATGAGCCTCAGAGTGTATTTCCCACCTGATGGGCCTGACGAACCACCAAACTATGTAAGGAATACGATAATGAGGAAGTGCTGCTGAACACAGTGCCCAGCCTCAGTCTCTCCGAGGTTCAGATCTGTCATAAGACAGTCAGATAACTGGATTCTATGTCTGTCCTTAAACAACCACGGAGGCTACACCATCAGCAAATGCAACACAAATCTCAATCGATAAAAGTGAAAGTGAGTGTCCTACATCCATAATAAATTTAGGCTTCAAAGAGCCTAATGAGCATTTATCTAAACAGCCCTCATAAAAGCTGCCCAGCATGCTGTGTACAATGCAGATACATGAGCATCTGATCTTTACCCTCTCACTGAACTGTGTCCTCGGGGTGACCTCAGCTGGGTCAAAATCGTCATCATATTCCATTATTTCTGCCATGTTGGAATTATACCTGTGAACATATATATATAGGCCATAGTGTGAATTATAGCTATCGTGGCGCTCAGACAGTAATTTGGCCACCGTCAAAAGATGGAGCCCAAATAACTATAAAAACAGCGCAATTCAGCCGCCAGCAACATTCTTTACCTAAGTCCATGGCGGCCTGGAGGGGGTGACCAGTTCCTAGAACCCAATGATCCCCTGCAGTGTGCGGTGACCAGTTTCCAGGACATGGTCTACGTCAGAGTTCCCCAACCCTGTCCTCAAGTACCACCAACAGTGCATGTTTTGCAGAAAACCGCAAACATGCACAGGTGGGGTAATTAGTGTCTCAGCAAAGCTGATCAACTACCTCTGTGGATTTCCACAAAACATGCACTGTTGGTGGGCCCTGAGGAAAGGATTGGGGAACACTGGTCTACGTGATAAAGTTGGATTTCTCACCTCTCCAGTTACTGTGTAGATGATCTCCAACGTCAGTTGAAGAATACTTCCAGAAACTTCTTCCAAGTCCTCTTTCATCTTCACTGAGACGGTTGGATCAACCATGATGCAGGGCCTTTCTTTCATACTTCCATATCTGATGATGTCTTTTGTACAGGTCTGGCTGCTGAACCTGAAGGAAATGATGGAGGAATTATCATGGAGATCTCAATCATCCCATGTGAGAAACGCATCGCAGGAGGAAATCTCCAGATAAAACTCATCATGAGCTCAGCGTGATATACAAAGTCACTCTGCACTCTATGGTGAGATCACTATGAGAACTCATCATTGGAAGCCCCCAGGTGAACGCGCCATTGGGAGTCCTCTGTTATGTAAACACGCCCCTGGAGACCTCGGCTACCCTCTTTCCCCAAAATTAAGACATCGCCGAAAGTAAGCCCCAGCAGGAATTTTTAGCATGCTGGAAATATAAGCCCTACCCCGAAAGTAAGTCCTAGCAGCAGTAAGGGGAAAAAGTAGGACCAAGGCACTGTCATTGGTCCAATCACTGCACTTCCTACTACTCAGTGAGTGCAGTGATTGGCCCAATAATAGAGTAATGGGCCCGCCTGCAAGATTTTCAGCTCCAGTAAAAACTCAAGTTGCCGTACTTCTTCCCCATAGGCTGAAGCTCGGGCACACATCGGCATGAAGCTGGGGGAAAGAAGAGGATTTGGGGGGACACAAGGAGGACATGAGGTACAGCGCAGCATGGAGCTGGGGGTAAGAGGAAAATACCGGGGGACACCAGGAGGACATGGGGGACAGTGAAAGACACAGCAGAAGACAAGGGAACACAGGACGACAGGAGATAGAGGAGGACACAGGTACAGAGGGGGCACCTGGAGGACACTAAAGGTACAAGGGGGACACAGGGGCACACAAGAGTTGGATCCAGCAGAGGAAGGGGCGGCACAGTGGGGAAGGCAGGAGGACACAGCACAGGAACTTGTGTGTTCATAGAAATATAAGACATCCCCTGAAAATAAGCCCTAGCACACCATTTGATGCAAAAAAACTGTCTTATTTTTGGAGAAACATGGTAGGTGAACACGCCATTGGAGACATTACTGTAAACTTTTCTGATCCTGCTTCTGCACAAGTCCGGGCCGTTTTAATTACTATTCCCCCTCCAGGCCGCCATGGATGGTAGGGAATGAAATAATTCATGGATAGTGGGGGAATGATATAATTCGGCTTCCAGTGATTGCTGGAGGCCGAATGATTGTGTTTTTAAGCAACCTCGGCTCTGTCTTCTAACGGCGCCGACGTTACTCACTGAGCGCTGCAATAGGAGTGATTCCTATTGTAGTCTATGGCGGCACTGAAAAGCACTGCTCCGCCCAGCCCCCCCCCCCCCCTGCAAGTCACCCGCCTCCCCCCACTGCCACTCATCTCCTCTCCCTCACAGCCACGCATCTCCCCACCTCCACTGCCAGGGTCCCCCTCCCCCCACTGCCAGGGTCCTCCTCCCCCCACTGCCACTCACCTCCCTCCTCCTCCACTGCCACTCACCTCCCTCCTCCACTGCCAGGGTCCCCCTCCCCCCACTGCCACTCACCTCCCTCCTCCACTGCCAGGGTCCCCCTCCCCCCACTGCCACTTACCTCCCTCCTCCACTGCCACTCACCTCCCTCCTCCACTGCCACTCACCTCCATTCCTCCAACTGCCACTCACCTCTCCCCTCCACTGCCAGGGTCCCCCTCTACCCTCACTGCTAGTCACGCCCTCTTCCTCTCTGCCAGTCACGCCCCCTCTGAGGTGTGAGCAGAAATGTCCGCCCCCCCATCCTCTCACCTGTACACACACCTAACCCAACCTGCAGCCCAGACAACAGGCGGAAGCCACAAACCGGAAGCGTTTCTCGCCATTTCCGGGACATGCGTTCCACCTGCGGCTTACACTCTTCCCTCTCTCTTCCGTGTTGTGCGTTCCAGGAATGACGTCACCCCCTTTCACGATACGCGGAGGAGGGAGGGCGGGCAGAGACCCCGGGGTGTTACCGGAGCCGCCTCCCATTCACCTCCATAGAGGGAGCCGGCAAGATGGCGGCGTCCAGTGACCGGGGACAAGGCTCAGGAGCTGGGGGAGGGCAGCTGTGATGACCACTTCCGCCTCTTGTCTGCTGCAGAGATCAGCCAGGAGAGGAATCAGAGCAGGTCAGTGTCTGTCCTGTGTATTCCCACTGCCACCAGGGGGCGCCTCTCCCTGCTTCCCTGTCACATATACAGGTGTAGCCCCTCCCCCAGTACATGTATCTGTGCCCGCCCCACATACACCCCTAACATGCTGACATGGTGCATTCCCATCCCCCAATACACCCTGACCCCTCCCCCAGTACATGTATCTGTGCCCACCCCACATACACCCCCAACATGCTGACATGGTGCATTCCCATCCCCCCACCTCCCTCCCCCAATACACCCTGACCCCTCCCCCAGTACATGTATCTGTGCCCACCCCACATACACCCCCAACATGCTGACATGGTGCATTCCCATCCCCCCACCTCCCTCTCCCAATACACCCTGACCCCTCCCCCAGTACATGTATCTGTGCCCACCCGACATACACCCCTAACATGCTGACATGGTGCATTCCCATCCTCTGCACCCCTCTCCCATGTGTGCCCACCCCACATACACCCCTAATATACTGACATGGTGCATTCCTGTGCCCCACTACCCTACTGACAGGACATATTCCCCCCACTACTTATATGTGTGCCCACCCTGCATACAGACATGGTGCATTCCCATACTCCTACACCCCTCCCCACTACACTTATATGTGTGCCCACCTCACATACACCCTATTATACTGAAATGATGCATTCCCATCTCCCCAAACCCCTCCCCCAATACATATGCAGTGTTCTCCCCAGAATTTTTTTCCAGCCGGGTGGCATGAAAAAGTAGCCGGGTGGGGAGCAACTGGGGGAATGAAGGGCCAGCGCAAACAAATTGAGTGTTACCATGCAACTGAATGTGGGCGTTGCTTGGGTGGAGCTATGACAGGGATTCGATTGTGAGCTCCTCTGAGAACAGTCAGTGACATGACTATGTACTCTGTAATGTGCTGCAGAAGATGTCAGTGCTATATAAATACATAATAATAATATGGTAGGACATTCGACTATGACTATGGTAGGATTAGAGTGTGAACTCCTCTGAGGACAGTCAGTGACATGACTATGTACTCTGTAATGTGCTGCAGAAGATGTCAGTGCTATATAAATACATAATAATAATATGGTAGGACATTAGACTATGACTATGGTAAGATTAGTTTGTGAGCTTCTCTGAGGAAAGTCAGTGACATGACTATGTACTCTGCAATGTGCTGCAGAAGATGTCAGTGCTATATAAATACATAATAATATGGTAGGACATTAGACTATGACGATGGTAGGATTTAGAGTGTGAGCTCCTCTGAGGACAGTCAGTGACATGACTATGTACTCTGTAAAGTGCTGCAGAAGATGTCAGTGCTATATCATCATCATAATAATAAATATGATGCATATGATGACAGGATTAGATTGTGAGCACCTCTGGGGACAGTCAGTGACATGACTGTGCTCTGTAATGTGCTGTAGAAGATGCCAGTGCTATATAAATACATAATAATAATATGGTAGGACATTAGACTATGACTATGGTAGGATTAGAGTGTGAGCTCCTCTGAGGACAGTCAGTGACATGACTATGTACTCTGTAAAGTTCTGCAGGAGATGTCTGAGCTATAGAAATATGTGATAATAATATGGTAGGACATTAGACTATGGCTATCATTCATAAAGCATTTCCGCATGCGGAAATGCTTAAAGAGAACCCGAGGTGGGTTTGAAGACTATTATCTGCATACAGAGGCTGGATCTGCCTATACAGCCCAGCCTCTGTTGCTATCCCAAACCCCCCTAAGGTCCCCCTGCACTCTGCAATCACTCATAAATCACAGCCATGCTGCTGACAAACAGCTTGTCAGAGCTGGCTGTGTTTATCTCTATAGTGTCAGTCTGCTGCTCTCCCCGCCTCCTGCAGAACTCCAGTCCCCGCCTGCATCCCTTCCCTCCCTGCTGATTGGAGGGAAGGGACGGAGGCAGGGACCGGAGCTATGCAGGAGGCGGGGGAGCAGCTGAGACTGACACTACAGATGTAAACAGAACCTCACAGCACTGCTGTGATTTATGAGGGAATGCAGAGTGCAGGGGGACCTTAGTGGGGTTTGGGATAGCAACAGAGGCTGGGCTGTATAGGCAGATCCAGCCTCTGTATGCAGATAACATTCTTTAAACACACCTCGGGTTCTCTTTAAAACAGCTGACTTTACCGACCACTTAGCAAAGTCAGCATTCATAAAGGCTCTTTCCGCATGAAAAAATGACACTACCGAGCAGAGTGATAAATCACCGCCTTGTGCGGTGATTATCGGAACAAATGTAGCAAAATGTTAATTCATGAAGATCACCGCAAGCGGTGTGAGGTCGGGAAGTACCGCTCCCTCTAATGTGGCGATAACAATGTAAGTGAATGGAGACACGCAGACCTCCCAGGCAGCTGCAGCAGAGCGGAACACAGAGAAATGTGTTAACTTGGCAGCTTCCATGTCTCTGCAAGCCTACCGCCTGCCTAGTTCGGGGAATCTCCGCACTGCTACCGCACATGGATACATTTTTATGAATGCCCACCCAGAAGTTTAAAATACCGGCAGCTGTGTTTTCCCGCATTGATTCCCCTTACCGACTGCACCTTTATGAATGATAGCCTATGACTATGGTACAATTAGATTGTGAGCTCCTCTGAGGACAGTCAGTGACATGACTATGTACTCTGTAATGTGCTGCAGAAGATGTCGATGCTATATAAATACATAATAATAATATGGTAGGACATTAGACTATGACTATGGTAGGATTAGATTGTGAGCTCCTCTGAGGACAGTCAGTGACATGACTATGTACTCTGTAATGTGCTGCAGAAGATGTCGGTGCTATATAAATACATAATAATAATATGGTAGGACATTAGACTATGACTATGGTAGGATTAGAGTGTGAGCTCCTCTGAGGACAGTCAGTGACATGACTATGTACTCTGTAATGTGCTGCAGTAGATGTCAGTGCTATATAAATACATAATAATAATATGGTAGGACATTAGACTATGACTATGGTAGGATTAGATTGTGAGCTCCTCTGAGGACAGTCAGTGACATGACTATGTACTCTGTAATGTGCTGCAGAAGATGTCGGTGCTATATAAATACATAATAATAATATGGTAGGACATTAGACTATGACTATGGTAGGATTAGGTTAGTAATTAAAGAAGACCTAAAGTGAGGGAAAGACATTAAATGTTACTTACCTGGGGCATCTTCCAGCCTCCTGTAATCCTTCAGATGCCTTGCTGTCCCCCAGGTCGTTTCTGTTGTGCAGCTGTCAGGGCCGTGGAGTCGGAGCAATTTTGGGTGCCTGGAGTCGGGGAAAAAATGCTCCGACTCCTAATGAATTTGTAACTGTCATTAAAATAGAAAATATGATAAAATGTTCTATTTCTCCGATAATAGTCATCATAAATAATGTATATATACAGTAATAGCTGTGCTCAGTCCACAAAAATAAAATAAACCAATCAAAATTAGTTACTTGTGCTGCTTCAATAAAGCAGTCCCCGTATTTTTAAAGTCAGATATACATATCTGATTGTGACTGTATATATGATGTGTACACAGGAATCTCATATATACTAAATAACATCTATGCTGTAAGAATAAAGCCTGATGTGTAGCCGTGTCACTAATAGAGATGGTCAATGAGATGGAAATAATTCTGCATTGATGCTGGTTTATGCAAATGTATGCACTCTCTTTGCTCATTAAATCAAATAATTTGATATGTTGTTAAAATTTGGTTTGGTGACTACAAATTAAAGGGTACCTGAGACGGATGAAAAGGAAAGTTTTATACATACCAGGGGCTTCTTCCAGCCCCCTTCAGGCTAATCAGTCCCTCGCTGTCCTCCTCCACCACCTGGATCTTCTGCTATGAGTCCTGGTAATTCAGCCAGTCAGTGCAGTCTGGCTACGTGCCGCTTCCACAGCCAGGAGCATTCTGCACCTGCGCAATAGTGCTGCGCAGGTGTAGTAGGCTCCCGGCGGCGGAGTGTGTGCATGCGCACTACACCAGACTGGCTCAAGTACCTGGACTCATAGCAGAAGATCCAGGTGGCGAAGGAGGACAGCGAGGGACTGATTAGCCTGAAGGGGGCTGGAGGAAGCCCCAGGTATGTATAAAACTTTAATTTCATCTGTCTCAGGTTTACATTGGTACACACTAGTACTATACTCTACATATGCACTCCCCACAGAGCTGCAGGGAATCCACTGAGAATGTTGTGCACATTGAACAGAGAGGTGTTGTCTGTCACCCATAAATCTTGTTCTGAATGTGCATGAAGAATGTGTAATAGAGGAAGAATCTCCTCATTCCCCTGCAGAGTACCTGCACATCATTCTTACATGTACCCACACTTACATTGCCTAGGGCCTGATAGATGTTCTTTGTTCCGGTTTGTACCTTTTACAAGTACTCTTACCAAGGACTAGTTTTAGTCTAAAGGGAATAAATATAGTAGTCTACATATCCTTCTCACTTCAGTTGTCTTGTAAAATTCCTAAGCGTTGGCAGTTAAGAGACGAATTTCACGTTACATACTGTTAACCAACAAAATTGTAATATGCAAATTAGAGGAGTCGGAGTCGAGGAGTCGGTGGAATCCTAAACTGAGGAGTCGGAGTCGGTGGAATCCTAAACTGAGTTGGAGTCGGTGGATTTTTGGACCGACTCCACAGCCCTGGCAGCTGTCACACTATGTCCTGTGCCAGCTTCACACACCTCCTTGTACCAGTTCCCATGGCCAGCAGCGTTCTGGGCATGCGCAGTTTGTAAAATGTCTCAAATGTGCATGCACAGAATGCTCCAGGACACAGATGCGCAATTGAGGAGGCACGTGGCCAGGACAGCAAATGCGCAGTAGCCCAGCCCGTGAGATTTGGAGGAGCACATAATAGAGCAGACTGGGAGGACAGCGAGGGATCTGAAGGACTACAGGTCCCAGGTAAGTAAGAATCTATATTTCTTTCACTTTATGTCAGTCAACGAAAACTTCATCCAGTGAAACACATATTGAGATTTACTTAAGTTGGCCATACTTTTCCCGACTTGGCAGCTGATCAACCATCCAATTCGATAATTATTATCAAATTGGATGAAAATTGGTGCCGCCAAGAGCATGCCTGATCGACGATGCAACTTATTTTGGGACGACAGACATGCTGCAAGATGCCGGGCCACCATGTTTGATCGGTTGTGCGCGGTAACAGTGAGCGATATCGTATCGGGATGAAGTACGAAACCCCCAGCGCTGTTCACAAAGTGTGTAAATGTGCCCCTGTGTGTATTTCTACATTACCTGTCCTATGTTGCCCCCTGCACAGTACCCATCTGTCTTCAGCTTCTTCCTCTTCCATTTGTGCCTCACGCTGCCGGCGTATAGCATGTGGGTGATGTCACACACGCCACGCTATAAACGCCTGCAGCATGTGACATGCAAAAGGAGGAGCAGGAAGCGGCAGACAGATGGGCACTGCGCAGTGGGCGACACAGGACAGGTATTGTATAAATGCAAACACAGGGGGCACATTTATACACCAGGGGGGGCGAGGTCACATGCCAAGCAATAAACGCCTGCAGCATGTGACGTGCAAATGGAGGAGCAGGAAGCGGCAGACAGATGGGCACTGCGCAGTGGGCGACACAGGACAGGTAATGTATAGATGCACACACAGGGGGCACATTTATACACCAGGGGGGGGCGAGGTCAGATGCCACGCAATAAACGCCTGCAGCATGTGACGTGCAAATGGAGGAGCAGGAAGCAGCAGGCAGATGGGCACTGCGCAGTGGGTGACACAGGACAGGTAATGTATAGATGCATACACAGGGGGCACATTTATACACCAGGGGGGGCTAGGTCACATGCCACGCAATAAACGCCTGCAGCATGTGACGTGCAAATGGAGGAGCAGGAAGCGGCAGACAGATGGGCACTGCGCAGTGGGCGACACAGGACAGGTATTGTATAAATGCAAACACAGGGGGCACATTTATACACCAGGGGGGGCGAGGTCACATGCCAAGCAATAAACGCCTGCAGCATGTGACGTGCAAATGGAGGAGCAGGAAGCGGCAGACAGATGGGCACTGCGCAGTGGGCGACACAGGACAGGTAATGTATAGATGCACACACAGGGGGCACATTTATACACCAGGGGGGGGCGAGGTCAGATGCCACGCAATAAACGCCTGCAGCATGTGACGTGCAAATGGAGGAGCAGGAAGCAGCAGGCAGATGGGCACTGCACAGTGGGCGACACAGGACAGGTAATGTATAGATGCACACACAGGGGGCACATTTATACACCAGGGGGGGGCGAGGTCAGATGCCACGCAATAAACGCCTGCAGCATGTGACGTGCAAATGGAGGAGCAGGAAGCGGCAGACAGATGGGCACTGCGCAGTGGGCGACACAGGACAGGTAATGTATAGATGCACACACAGGGGGCACATTTATACACCAGGGTGGGCGAGGTCACATGCCACGCAATAAACGCCTGCAGCATGTGACGTGCAAATGGAGGAGCAGGAAGCGGCAGACAGATGGGCACTGCACAGTGGGTGACACAGGATAGGTAATGTATAGATGCACACACAGGGGGCACATTTATACACCAGGGGGGGGGCGAGGTCAGATGCCACGCAATAAACGCCTGCAGCATGTGACGTGCAAATGGAGGAGCAGAGAGCGGCAGACAGATGGGCACTGCGCAGTGGGCGACACAGGACAGGTAATGTATAGATGCACACACAGGGGGCACATTTATACACCAGGGGGGGGCGAGGTCAGATGCCACGCAATAAACGCCTGCAGCATGTGACGTGCAAATGGAGGAGCAGGAAGCGGCAGACAGATGGGCACTGCGCAGTGGGCGACACAGGACAGGTAATGTATAGATGCACACACAGGGGGCACATTTATACACCAGGGTGGGCGAGGTCACATGCCACGCAATAAACGCCTGCAGCATGTGACGTGCAAATGGAGGAGCAGGAAGCGGCAGACAGATGGGCACTGCGCAGTGGGTGACACAGGACAGGTAATGTATAGATGCATACACGGGGCACATTTATACACCAGGGGGGGCTAGGTCACATGCCACGCAATAAACGCCTGCAGCATGTGACGTGCAAATGGAGGAGCAGGAAGCAGCAGGCAGATGGGCACTGCGCAGTGGGTGACACAGGACAGGTAATGTATAAATGCACACACAGGGGGCACATTTATACACCAGGGGGGGGCGAGGTCAGATGCCAAGCAATAAACGCCTGCAGCATGTGACGTGCAAATGGAGGAGCAGGAAGCAGCAGGCAGATGGGCACTGCGCAGTGGGTGACACAGGACAGGTAATGTATATATGCACACACAGGGGGCACATTTATACACCAGGGGGGGCGAGGTCAGATGCCAAGCAATAAACGCCTGCAGCATGTGACGTGCAAATGGAGGAGCAGGAAGCAGCAGGCAGATGGGCACTGCGCAGTGGGTGACACAGGACAGGTAATGTATATATGCACACACAGGGGGCACATTTATACACCAGGGGGGGCGAGGTCAGATGCCAAGCAATAAACGCCTGCAGCATGTGACGTGCAAATGGAGGAGCAGGAAGCAGCAGGCAGATGGGCACTGCGCAGTGGGCGACACAGGACAGGTAATGTATAGATGCACACACAGGGGACACATTTATACACCAGGGGGGGGGGGGTGACGTCACACATGCGCGGGGGGGGGGGGGGGGGCAGCGGGATGCTCTCACACATACACTCACACATACTCACACAGACGCTGCAGGCACACATACCATCCCCCTCCGGAATCCCATTCCCCGACCCACTGCTTCACTCTGGGTTCCTGACTTGCGGTCCTGGAAACACAGCGGCTGCCTGATGAGGATGTAAATGGTCCCGCCCAGTCCATGCCAATCCAATGACTATACGAGCCCTGTGAGATCTCGTACACAGAGGAGAACAGCACTGGCTTCTCTATTCGCAGGCACGTGCTGTCAGCCGGGCGGTGATTTATAACGCAGACGAGCAGAACAGCGCTGGCTTCATTTACGATTAACCCACTACTAATTTGGCGGCCACATGTTCATAATTAGCACTACTCATAATGAGGAGACACTCTTGTACCTAACTAGGAGGAACTGCTGAAGGGAACTCCATCCCCATTTCGCTTTGAGAAAGCCTTGTGGGTGGGGCGAAATGCGTCAGCGGGCGGGGCCTGACTGACACGTGTGAGCGCTCACGAATCCCGGGATGCCGGGCAACGCTAGGAACCTTCGCGGGGAAACTGAAAACAGCCACAGCAGAGGACGCCGTGAGGTGATGCGGTGTCAGCATCGGGCATCCAGAACAGTAGGAGCCCTGAGCAGAGCTCCCTCAGAAGAGCGCAGTACTACGTGAAGGTTGTGAAGTACCCTACACCTAAAGTTAAAAGCTGTTACATGTGCAACCCTGGATGGGCGGAAGATTTGAGTGACATGCCGCTGATATTGCTTTAAGGCATTGGAATTGATGCAATTGTCCGGGCACTGCAGTTATGCAGGAAAATAGCATGATTGTTTTCTATGTGACAAGTGAGAGGGCTGTCAATCACTGACAGTATGAACTGGTCTCCCCAGAAGAAAAAGTTTCACATTGCTGTTAATTGCCTTTAAGATCAAGGACACTGATGAAAGATCTAGTCAGCTAGCAGCTGTCCTATAGTTACAGTGCACTGCACAGTTTGAATGCGGAGGCCTCGTGGTGTGCACCGGGTGGAGGGCCCACATATGTCCAATTGTGATTGGATGACCGATCGATTTGCGTAGGCTGTGGCTGGGCGATTGATGCGGTAATAACCATCACAGGGACAGTGGGACATGAGATAGCAGCAGCTCTTGTGCCAGTTTTTGATTTTAGGATGTTTTAAATGTTTGTGAACCACTGTTTTTGTATTAGATTTTGCAGGTTAAGATTAAAATGAATTTAAGCACATGATGATTCTCTGGTTGTGAGTCAACTGGCTTCATTTACAGCCACGTGTTGGCAGCCGGGCGGGGTTTAACTTTTCCCGGGCGGCCCGCCCACCTATTTGGCTCTGGGGAGAACACTGCACTGTGTACCCACCCCACAAACGCCCCCAACATACTGACATGGTGCATTCCCATCCCCCATAACCCTCCCCCACTACACATATGTGTACCCACCCCACAAACGCCCCCAACATACTGACATGGTGCATTCCCATCCCCCATAACCCTCCCCCACTACACATATGTGTACCCACCCCACAAACTCCCCCAACATACTGACATGGTGCATTCCCATCCCCCATAACCCTCCCCCACTACACATATGTGTACCCACCCCACAAGCGCCCCCAACATACTGACATGGTGCATTCCTATCCCCCCACCACCTTACTGACAGGACATATGCCCCCCCCCCCGCTACATATATGTGTGCTCATCCTGCATACACCCCCAACATGCTGACATGGTGCATTCCCATACCCCCCCCCACCATACTGACGGGACATAGAGGTGTATGAGACGGCAGCAGAAGTCAGTAGGGATTGGCAGAGATATTCTCACATCTGCTCACTGCTTTATCTTCTAACCTCTTTGTCTCCTCCCCCTAGTGTCTTCACCCCACTAGCCTCTAGAGAATGTAGGGTCCTCCCCCTAGTGTCTTCACCCCACTAGCCTCTAGATTGTAGGGTCCTCCCCCTAGTGTCTTCACCCCACTAGCCTCTAGATTGTAGGGTCCTCCCCCTAGTGTCCCACCCCACTAGCCTCTAGATTGTAGGGTCCTCCCCCTAGTGTCTTCACCCCACTAGCCTCTAGATTGTAGGGTCCTCCCCCTAGTGTCTTCACCCCACTAGCCTCTAGATTGTAGGGTCCTCCCCCTAGTGTCCCACCCCACTAGCCTCTAGATTGTAGGGTCCTCCCCTAGTGTCCCACCCCACTAGCCTCTAGATTGTAGGGTCCTCCCCCTAGTGTCCCACCCCACTAGCCTCTAGAGAATGTAGGGTCCTCCCCATAGTGTCTTCACCCCACTAGCCTCTAGAGAATGTAGGATCCTCCCCCTAGTGTCCCATCTCACTAGCCTCTAGATTGTAGGGTCCTCCCCCTAGTGTCCCACCCCACTAGCCTCTAGAGAATGTAGGGTCCTCCCCCTAGTGTCTTCACCCCACTAGCCTCTAGAGAATGTAGGGTCCCCCCCCCCCCTAGTGTCTTCACCCCACTAGCCTCTAGATTGTAGGGTCCTCCCCCTAGTGTCCCACCCCACTAGCCTCTAGAGAATGTAGGGTCCTCCCCCTAGTGTCTTCCCCCCACTAGCCTCTAGAGAATGTAGGGTCCCCCCCCCCCCTAGTGTCTTCACCCCACTAGCCTCTAGATTGTAGGGTCCTCCCCCTAGTGTCCCACCCCACTAGCCTCTAGAGAATGTAGGGTCCTCCCCCTAGTGTCCCACCCCACTAGCCTCTAGATTGTCGGGTCCTCCCCCTAGTGTCCCACCCCACTAGCCTCTAGAGAATGTAGGGTCCTCCCCCTAGTGTCTTCACCCCACTAGCCTCTAGAGAATGTAGCCCCCCCCCCCCCCCCCCACTAGCCTCTAGATTGTAGGGTCCTCTCCCTAGTGTCTTAACCCCACTAGCCTCTAGGGAGTGTAGGGTCCCTCCCCCTAGTGTCCCACCCCACTAGCCATAAAGGTTGGATGCTCAGAAGTCTAGGCTTCTCCCACCCCACTCCAAGTGTCCCCTCCACATGCCAGAAGCTGCAATTTGCTAATCAAACATTCTGCCTCCTGGTTGAACAATGTATTATTATCAGCTTATGCTTCGCATTTTCTATCACCAGAGCTTATAAGCAGACTGTATGTAATTATCACATCTGGTCCTGTGACGGCTTATTCCACAGACCATATGAGGACCTCGCTCTGCCAACATTCCCCTCTCCATGCCCAATAATATCTCTGATACTTCCAATATGCTAAACAGCAGTCTTTCTGACTCCTATTATATCTGCAGGTGGGAAAACTCAACCAGAATACAACCAGCGCTTACCCGCCATTATCTGCCTATCTCCCTCACTATGGACAGGGGGCAGATTCCTGAGAGGATATTAAACCTCACCCTGGAGATTATCTACCTGCTGACCGGAGAGGTGAGGAGGATTGTGGGAGGTCACATGACATCACTCTTATCTCTAGTAATATAACACACAGGTGACCGGAGAGGTGAGGAGGATTGTGGGAGGTCACATGACATCACTCTTATCTCTAGTAATATAACACACAGGTGACTGGAGAGGTGAGGGGGATTCTGGGAGGTCACATGACATCACTCTTATCTCTAGTAATATAACACACAGGTGACCAGAGAGGTGAGGAGGATTCTGGGAGGTCACATGACATCACTCTTATCTCTAGTAATATAACACACAGGTGACTGGAGAGGTGAGGGGGATTCTGGGAGGTCACATGACATCACTCTTATCTCTAGTAATATAACACAGGTGACTGGAGAGGTGAGGAGGATTCTGGGAGGTCACATGACATCACTCTTATCTCTAGTAATATAACACACAGGTGACCGGAGAGGTGAGGAGGATTCTGGGAGGTCACATGACATTACTCTTATCTCTAGTAATATAACACAGGTGACCGGAGAGGTGAGGAGGATTCTGGGAGGTCACATGACATCACTCTTATCTCTAGTAATATAACACACTGGTGACCAGAGAGGTGAGGAGGATTCTGGGAGGTCACATGACATCACTCTTATCTCTAGTTATATAACACACTGGTGACCGGAGAGGTGAGGAGGATTCTGGGAGGTCACATGACATTACTCTTATCTCTAGTAATTGTAACAACGTGCTGGGCAGCTGCGGCGAACAGCACTGTCACCGCAGCTGCCTCCGTGCCCCTGCCCGCTTCTCTGCCCGTTCCTTCGGCGTCTAGCACGCCGAAGACGGGTCTGTCATTGGCTCGTAGGGTCGCTGTCTCGCGGGGCGCGCACACAGACAGGACCTTTATGCTGGGAGGAGGCGCATCAGCTGACCTGCTGGTCGGCTGACGTCAGAGGAGACTCACAGCACCCCGGATTGGTTGATCGGAGGGGGCAGGGCCGTGAGGTCTCCTCTGCTTCTTAAACCATTGCTGCTCACTCGCAAACTGTCTGCTGTTGCGAATACATCAGTGTGAGCGCTCAGACCTTAGACTAGTATCCGGTGTGCTTTGATCTGGGAGGAAACCAGGGATTTCACACAAGACTAGGACTATTGTTATTGCTATTGTTGATTATCTGTGTATGACTCTGACTATACTCTGACCTTGCTATTGCTTAACGATTCTGTGCCTCTGCCCATCTGATCTAGTTGCTGAACCTCTGTCTGCTTACCTACTACTCTTTTGCCTAACGATTCTATACTGTATCTGCCTCAGTTGCCGAACCTTGCCTGTCTGACCTCTCTACTCACCAGTGGGCCATTGCCACTGGTGAGGTGATCTTCTGATAGTACCTTACCAGCTCCTCTGGTGAGGTTTTATCAAAGCTACACAGTTACTGTGACTAATAGTACCTTGCCAGCTCCTCTGGTAAGGTCTAGCCAAACTATACAGTCACTCTTGCAGATAGTACATTACCAGCTCATCTGGTAAGGTCTTGCCAAACTATACAGTCACTCTTGCAGATAGTACCTTACCAGCTCCTCTGGTATAGTACCTTACCAGCTCCTCTGGTAAGGTCTTGCCAAACTATATTGTCACTCTTGCAGGTAGTACCTTACCGGCTCCTCTGGTGAGGTCTTGCCAAACTATACAGTTACTATTGCAGATAGTACCTTACCAGCTCCTCTGGTAAGGTCTAGCTAAACTATACTGTTACTGTTACAGATCGTGCCCACCAGCTCCTCTGGTGAGGCCTAGCCTTGTTGTTGCACCTTGTGCTCATCAGCTCCTCTGGTGAGCACTCTTTTATTACACTTAGTTCCCACCGGCTCCTCTGGTGAGGCTTCGTCGTACTTATCTGTCATTGTTGCGGATTGTGCTCGCCAGCTCCTTTGGTGAGATCTAGCTATTTGTTCTACTGTGCACCAAACACCATACACCTTATATATCTGCATTCTATACTTGGATTATTGGTGATACTGCAGATCACCACATAATCAGGTATAGAGTCTGTATTATTGGTGATTCTGCAGATCACACAATAATCAGACGTCTGAGTTGCTACACCAATCGTTACAGTAATATAACACACTGGTGACTGGAGAGGTGAGGAGGATTCTGGGAGGTCACGTGACATCACTCTTATCTCCAGTAATATAACACACAGGTGACTGGAGAGGTGAGGAGGATTCTGGGAGGTCACATGACATCACTCTTATCTCTATTAACCTCCCTGGCGGAGCATTTCTGTCTGGAATTATGGGTCTAAAAGCGGTACATTTTTGTTCAGGAATTTTAGGCCTCCAATTCTTAAGTCATAACTCACCAAAATATATCAGAATAAAGCCTGGTAGTCATTCTGCTTATAAATAAAAGACTGGAACACAAAATTGTTCAAATAATTAAATTTATCAATAAACTGTAAAAACAAGGCAGCAGATTATTATACAGTATGTACATGTATACCTAATACACCTCCCGCATATGGAAACAGGGAATGCTGTGCCGGAGGGGATCATCACAATCGGGGCGGTAGAATCGTGATTCTTTTCTAACTTTTCTCCCCTTCTCGTCAGTCTTTGAGCAGCATACAGCACATGTCCTGGTTGGTGCATTTATTGGGGGAAGTTGGTGGAATGTATTCCATGCAGTGACGGCCAGTGAGGTGCTCCAGGTTCACTACATAGGAGGCACAGTGCCCAACTCTGGCATCTGCAGTCTTGTCTGTCAGGCAGATGCACTCACACATCTTCCAGATGAAGTCAGCGTGTGTTACTGGCCTGTCACTTCGCTGCTTGTAGAGGATGTAGGATTTCCACAAGCTTTGCTCCAGGAGATGGCGGAAAATCTTTTTATAATACATTTTTTGCTGCTTCCTTACTGCAGGGTTAAAAGTCACCACCTGTTCGGCTCTTTCCACACCACCCATGGGGATGTTGTAGTCCACCACGACCTGAGGCTTCTGGATTTTTTTTCCTCCTCTTGTCCTGGTGGTGACAGTCGAGGTGTCCTGCGCTGTGCTCAGGAGACAGACATCCTATTTGTCATGCCAGCAGAGAACCAGCATTTTCCCCTTTTGCCAAGCAACTATGTCCCCAGTTTTCAGCTTCTGCTTGGCAAATGCTGATGGCATTTCCTGCCTGTTAGGCCTAACGGTGCCGTAGCCATCAGTCCTATTTTGTATGAGGAGCTCAAACAGTTCAGGGGTGCTGTAGAAATGATCAGTGGTCACCCAATAGTCTTTATTCAGTAAAGGCTGAACCAGAGACAGTACAGAGGATGTCGCCACTCCGTAGTTGCTGAACCTGGGGTTTAACTTGGTACCTTTGCCGGTATACAGTATAGTGTTCCAGATGTAACTGGTTGCCGACTCTCATAGCATGTATGACTTTACGCCAAAGCGGGCCTGCTTGGATGCTATATAGTGTATCCAACTCAGCCTCCCCTTATAGGCCATCAGACTCAACAATTATATCCCTATGTGGTAAATAAGTGCTCAAAAAGTTCTCAAATGAGCCGATACACCTCCCAAATTTTTTCAGTCTGGGGGGGGGGGGGCTCCTCGAAGGTGTTGTTGGCGAAGTGCAAAAACTTAATGATCAAACTGAAGCGATATTTGGACATCACCGTTCCAAAACACAATAATTTTAATGGTGGTCCAATACAATTTCTGCAGGGGCTTCCCCACCACTCCTTGCAGAATAATTAGGCCCAATAAGAGCCGAATGTCCTGTTTGGTGACCAGCTCCCATGTACTGCTCCTGGAAAAGGGCCCTTGTGGAGCAACCAGTTGTTGAGTGGCATAGCAGTTAGTCTCCTCCACTATCTTTTCAACAACCGCGTCCGTGAAGAAGAGCTGCAGGTAGGCCAGGGGGGTTGTGATCGCACTCTTTCTTCAGGCCAGGCTCCCCAGTAAAAGGGAAACATGGGGGCGGTGGCAGAGCCTGAGTAAGGTCTATGGGGCACCAAACACAGACATTACTGACCTCTGTGGTGATGGAGTCACTGTCGCTCTCGCTACCTGGTTCAGGTAACAGATCTCCAGGTGCGTCACTGTCACTCGAGTACGCCAGTGACTGCAGATCGCTGTCCTCAAACTCCACCAGTGCTTCCAGTGGCTGATGCCATAGCAGATGACAGGCAGGCAAAGGTCAGTGCAGGCGGCAGGCAGAGAGTAGTCAAATCCAGGCAGAGATCGGGGCAGGCCGCAGGCCGAGAGTAGTCAAAATACAGGCAAAAATCGGCAAAAGTAAAGCAATCAAAGTCTAGGCAAAAATCAGTGCAGGCAAAAGGCAGAGAGAATTGTCAAAATCCAGGCAAAAATCGGTAACAGGTAGGCAGAAAAGTAATTGACTGGAGAGGTGAGGAGGATTCTGGGAGGTCACATGACATCACTCTTATTTCTACCTGGAAATGTTCGGTATACACAATATTCTTGACTTATTGGTTTCTAGTCTACATAAGCTTCTGTTGTGTGACTGATCTCTTCTAACTTGCAGGATTATCTAATTGTGAAGAAGTCTCCTGAGCACTCTGGGGATAGCAGCCTCTCCCATGGATTCGGCAGAAGGACTCAGAGTTCCATCATGACGCTTCCATCCTACTCCTTAATGCAGGACAGGAAGAATGAGCAGAAGATTCTGGAGCTGACCAACAAGATCATTGAGTTGCTGACGGGAGTGGTGAGTAATGCCAGGAATTACCCCAGGATGGATCCGTTTAGATGGTGACTCCATGTGTTGTGTGCCCCAGGTTCCCCATGGTCATGAAGACGTCACCCTGAACTTTTCCATGGAGGAGTGGGAGCAGTTTGGAAGAGGTCCTGGAGGTACCATGGATGGCTTGATGGAGCCCCTCAGAGGTGAGAGAAAGACCTGACTGCATGCCACAGTATAGACTCTTCATGGTGCATATGCTCATCTCCACGTCTGATGTTTTCACTTCGGGTCGAAGGTTTATCCTTTTTTTATAATTATAATAACAAATAATAGATTATTTTATTGGCACGTTTCCACTACATTTCATCTAAGAAGGTTCTTTAGAAGGTTGACCTCAAGAAAGGAAAATTGATAATTGCAAAATTAGAACGCATTTGTTGGTTTATTTCTTATTAGACAGGAATTACCTGGATTTATTTGAAAACTTATGTAAGGTGAATTGGCAACATCTCCTATTAATGTGAGTTTCTAACTTTTTGCTGCCATAAATATCCTAATACAGTTTCCTCCTTTGACAACCTCCGCACCTCACCCCGTGTCGCCAGAAAAACTGTCCTAGCACTCTGTATTTCTGGGTGGTGTATATGTCAGCGTGTCCCTTCCTGAGACTGGTCACCTGCGCACACGCACAGAGCTGCAGTGCCAGATGACGGTGCTGCTATAGAAGTAACACTATAGTCCGCGTCCCGCGCACAGGTAAGTCGGGGATCCGGCAATCGTTGGCCTCCAAATTATGGATGTAGTACCAGCTGTAGCATTCATACTGGTACAGCTTTAGGAGCAGAAGTACATAGAGCCTGGATATGCCATGTAGGCAGCACAGGTTGAGTTTTATGGACAAAGGTTAGTTGTGGGCCATCCCCTTCTTAGAGTTCATAATACTAATGTAGAGTCGTCTTATTCATATTTTTAGGTTGCAGATTTTGACTCTTGTAAATGTGTAAATATGAGAAACTGAGGCTACATTTTACCTCCACAAATGTGTTCCTCTGCTGGTATATTTATTCCAGGGAAAGTTAGATGGCTACCCTATGTAGAAGTACTTGGATGAGTCCTCAAGATGTTTATTTTTTATTCATTATTGTTTTGTTTTGCTTGGCAGATTTCGGGGTATCGCTCGATACGGCCATCTCTGTGCCCAGAGCATTTGATGAACTGACCAGAGAAACACCGTATATCTGCAAGCCCAGGAAGCGAAAGGGGCAGCCCATGAGATACGTGGCAAATAACTCGGCTTCTGGAGAGGATGGGAACCTCACAGACTCTGACAGCCAAACGGACTTCCCCTCTGCGTACATCGAAAAGGAACTCGACACCAAAATCTACACTCGCTCAGAGGAGACCCAGACTGACTTGACGCTTAGTCTCATTAAAGATGAACCAGAAGACAAGACCACCCGCCCGTGCCAGGCAGACTTTGTGCGTGTGGATTATGACTCGATATTCCTTGCCAATTCCGTTCTGAGTCAGCAGGAGGCAACACGGAAGCTCTATGACTGCACCTTGTGTGGCAAGACTTTCACTAGCAAGTCTGGGATCGTTAAACATCGGAGGATGCACTCGGGGAGGGTGGTGGCCTGTCCAGATTGCAGGAAAGAGTTCACGTGTAACTCAGAGCTGGTGGCCCATCAAAGGACACACACTGGAGAAAAGCCCTTCCCTTGCTCCTCCTGTGGTAAATGTTTTTCCACCAACACCAACCTGGTGGCGCACCAACGCATCCACACGGGTGAGAAGCCCTACTCTTGTTCTGAGTGTGGCAAATGCTTTACCAGCAGCTCCGACCTCGTCAAGCACCAAATTATCCACACGGGGGAGAAACCTTTCTGCTGCCCAGATTGTGGCAAAGGCTTCACCAGCAAGTCCAACCTCGTCAAACACCAGAGAATTCACACCGGGGAAAAGCCCTTCCTCTGCTCCGAGTGTGGCAAGGCCTTTGCCATCAAGTCCAACCTCATCAAGCACCAGGTTGTCCACACCGGCGAGAAGCCTTACCCTTGTCCTGAGTGTGGCAAGTGTTTCTCCAACCAATCCAACGTGGCCAAGCACCAGCGGACTCACTACGGGCCCAAGAGGCGTGTCATGGAATGAATCCACGGGCTTTTTGCCCCACCCTCGTTCAGGAGGACTGTAATGTTTAACTGGGGTATTTTATTTCACTCTTGGACTTCCTCAGAGATAGAGGGACTTTCTCTCCAGTGAATAGTGAAGCATTTGGTACTGAACCTTTTCTAAAAAAACAAAAGCTGCTCCTTCGAGTGGAACCGATCTCCTCTGATGAAGGGGCATGTTTTTATTACTGGACTTACGTTAATATATATCATCCGGGAGTAAAAGTCGTCTTTGTTGTGTTGCAGTCATGAAATGGCTGTACTATAAAATAACCTCACCGTTTTCCGAGCCTGGCTCTCGGGAAACGTTTAGCACTTTGATTAGAAGCATCTGTGAGACTCTGGCACTTAACCTACCTTCATATACCGAATAGAAGTTTGCCTAGGACCAGGAGTAAAGCTGAGAAGGAGACAGTGATGGACTATGTAGTCCGGTCACTTTAACTGCGCTCATACTCATTGTAGGAAGTGTTCATCTGCCATGTATGACATGTCCACAAACAACTGTAAAGGAGGCCTGAAGTAAGAGGTATACGGAGGCTGCCATATTTATTTCCTGTTAAACAATACCGGTTGCCTGGCAGCTCTTCTGGTCTTTCATGCATCAGAAGTGTCTGAATCGCACCTGAAACAAGCATGCAGGTAATGCAGTCACACTTCAGTCAGAGCACCTGATCTACTGCAGGCTTGTTCAGGGGCTATGGCTAAAGGCATCAGAGGAGCAGCAGGACAGCCAGGCCATCTTGATTATGAAAAAGGAAGTAAATATGTCGGCCTCCACATCCCTCTCACCTCCGGCATGCTTTAAATGTTAATGCCATTCAAACCAAGTATTTCAGATCAGTGTGCTTGTATTTGAGACAATATCTCTCGGGGGTAATGTCACCATTCTACCATTATGGAAGCAGAGGAGACACTAACTACTGCAGGGAAATCTCACCTTCGAGGGAGGGGAGGAGACACAAATTACTGCAGGGAGATCTCACCATTGTGGGAGGGGAGGGGACACAAATTACTGCAGGGAGATCTCACCATTGTGGGAGGGGAGGGGACACTAACTACTGCTTGGAAATCTCACCATTGTGGGAGGGGAGGAGACACAAACTACTGCAGGGAGATCTCACCATTGTGGGAGGGGAGGAGACACAAACTACTGCAGGGAGATCTCACCTTTGGGGGAGGGGAGGAGACACAAATTACTGCAGGGAGATCTCACCATTGTGGGAAGGGAGGAGACACAAATTACTGCAGGGAGATCTCACCATTGTGGGACGCTAGGAGACACAAACTACTGCAGGGAGATTTCACTATTGTGGGAGGGGAGGGGACACAAACTACTGCAGGGAGAGCTCACCATTGTGGGAGGGGAGGAGACACAAACTACTGCAGGCAGATCTCACCATTGTGGGAGGGGAGGAGACACAAATTACTGCAGGGAAATCTCACCATTGTGGGAGGGGAGGAGACACAAATTACTGCAGGGAGATCTCACTATTGTGGGAGGGGACACAAACTACTGCAGGGAGAGCTCACCATTGTGGGAGGGGAGGAGACACAAACTACTGCAGGGAGATCTCACTATTGTGGGAGGGAAGGAGACACAAACTACTGCAGGGAGATCTCACCATTGTGGGAGGGGAGGAGACACAAACTACTGCAGGGAGATCTCACTATTGTGGGAGGGGACACAAACTACTGCAGGGAGAGCTCACCATTGTGGGAGGGGAGGAGACACAAACTACTGCAGGCAGATCTCACCATTGTGGGAGAGGAGGAGACACAAATTACTGCAGGGAAATCTCACTATTGTGGGAGGGGAGGAGACACAAATTACTGCAGGGAGATCTCACTATTGTGGGAGGGGAGGGGACACAAACTACTGCAGGGAGAGCTCACCATTGTGGGAGGGGAGGAGACACAAATTACTGCAGGGAGATCTCACCATTGTGGGGCGGAGGAGACACAAACTACTGCAGGGAAATCTCACCATTGTGGGAGGGGAGGAGACACATTACTGCAGGGAGATCTCACTATTGTGGGAGGGGACACAAACTACTGCAGGGAGAGCTCACCATTGTAGGAGGGGAGGAGACACTAACTACTGCAGGGAGATCTCACTATTGTGGGAGGGGAGGAGACACAAACTACTGCAGGGAGATCTCACTATTGTGGGAGGGGAGGAGACACAATCTACTGCAGGGAGCTCTCACCATTGTGGGATGGGAGGAGACACAAACTACTGTACTGCAGGGAAATCTCACCATTGTGGGAGGGGAGGAGACAAAAACTACTGCATGGAGATCTCACTATTGTGGGAGGGGGGGAGACACAAACTACTGCAGGGAGATCTCACCATTGTGGGAGGGGGGGAGACACAAACTACTGTACTGCAGGGAAATCTCACCATTGTGGGAGGGGAGGAGACACAATCTACTGCAGGGAGATCTCACTATTGTGGGAGGGGTGGAGACACAAACTACTGCAGGGAGAGATCACCATAATGGGAGGAGAGGAGACACAAACTACTGCAGGGGGATCTCAACATTGTGGGAGGGAATGAGACACAAACTACTGCAGAGAGATTTCACCATTGTGCGAGGGAGGAGACAAAAACTACTGCAGGGAGATCTCACCATTGTGGGAGGGGAGGAGACACAAAGTACTGCAGGGAGATCTCACCATTGTGGGAGGGGCTGAGATACAAACTACTGCAGGGAGATCTCACCATTGTGGGAGGGAAGGAGACACAAACTACTACAGGGAGATCTCACCATTGTGGGAGGGGAGGAGACACAAACTACTGCAGGGAGATCTCACCATTGTGGGAGGGGAGGAGACACAAACTACTGCAAGGAGATCTCACCATTGTGGGAGGGGAGGAGACACAAACTACTTCAAGGAGATCTCACCATTGTGGGAGGGGAGGAGACACAAACTACTGCAGGGAGATCTCACCATTGTGGGAGGGGAGGAGACACAAACTACTGCAGGGAGATCTCACCATTGTGGGAGGTGAGGAGACACAAACTACTGCAGGGAGATCTCACCATTGTGGGAGGTGAGGAGACAGAAACTACTGCAAGGAGATCTCACCATTGTGGGAGGGGAGGAGACACAAACTACTGCAGGGAGATCTCACCATTGTGGGAGGGGAGGAGACACAAATTACTGCAGGGAGATCTCACCATTGTGGGAGGGGTGGAGACACACACTACTGCAGGGAGATCTCACCATTGTGGGAGGGGAGGAGACACAAATTACTGCAGGGAGATCTCACCATTGTGGGAGGGGAGGAGACACAAATTACTGCAGGGAGATCTCACCATTGTGGGAGGGGAGGAGACACAAATTACTGCAGGGAGATCTCACCATTGTGGGAGGGGAGGAGACACAAACTACTGCAGGGAAATCTAACCTTGGAGGGAGGGGAGGAGACACAAACTACTGCAGGGAGATCTCACCATTGTGGGAGGGGAGGAGACACAAACTACTGCAGGGAGATCACCATTGTGGGAGGGGAGGAGACACAAACTACTGCAGGGAGATCTCACCATTGTGGGAGGGGTGGAGACACAAACTACTGCAGGGAGATCTCACCATTGTGGGAGGGGAGGAGACACAAACTACTGCAGGGAGATCTCACCATTGTGGGGCGGAGGAGACACAAACTACTGCAGGGAGATCTCACCATTGTGGGAGGGGTGGAGACACAAACTACTGCAGGGAGATCTCACCATTGTGGGAGGGGAGGAGACACAAACTACTGCAGGGAGATCTCACCATTGTGGGAGGGGAGGAGACACAAACTACTACAGGGAGATCTCACCATTGTGGGAGGGGAGGAGACACAAACTACTGCAGGGAGATCTCACCATTGTGGGAGGGGTGGAGACACAAACTACTGCAGGGAGATCTCACCATTGTGGGAGAGGAGGAGACACACTACTGCAGGGAGATCTCACCATTGTGCGAGGGAGGAGACAAAAACTACTGCAGGGAGATCTCACCGTTGTGGGAGGGGAGGAGACACAAATTACTGCAGGGAGATCTCACCATTGTGGGAGGGGTGGAGACACAAACTACTGCAGGGAGATCTCACCATTGTGGGAGGGGTGGAGACACAAACTACTGCAGGGAGATCTCACCATTGTGTGAGAGGAGGAGACACACTACTGCAGGGAGATCTCACCGTTGTGGGAGGGGAGGAGACACAAATTACTGCAGGGAGATCTCACCATTGTGGGAGGGGTGGAGACACAAACTACTACAGGGAGATCTCACCATTGTGGGAGGGGAGGAGACACAAACTACTGCAGGGAGATCTCACCATTGTGGGAGGGGTGGAGACACAAACTACTGCAGGGAGAGCTCACCATTGTGGGAGGGGAGGAGACAAAAACTACTGCAGGGAGATCTCACCATTGTGGGAGGGGAGGAGACACAAACTACTGCAGGGAGATCTCACCATTGTGGGAGGGGAGGAGACACAAACTACTGCAGGGAGATCTCACCATTGTGGGAGGGGAGGAGACACAAACTACTACAGGGAGATCTCACCATTGTGGAGGGGAGGAGACACAAACTACTGCAGGGAGATCTCACCATTGTGGGAGGGGAGGAGACACAAACTACTACAGGGAGATCTCACCATTGTGGGAGGGGAGGAGATACAAACTACTGCAGGGAGATCTCACCATTATGGGAGGGGAGGAGACACAAACTACTGCAGGCAGATCTCACCATTGTGGGAGGGCTGCAGGGAGATCTCACCATTGTGGGAGGGGAGTAGACACAAACTACTGCAGGGAGATCTCACCATTGTGGGAGGGGAGGAGACACAAACTACTGCAGGCAGATCTCACCATTGTGGGAGGGCTGCAGGGAGATCTCACCATTGTGGGAGGGGAGGAGACACAAACTACTGCAGGGAGATCTCACCATTGTGGGAGGAGCTGAGATACAAAGCACTTCAGGGAAATGCTATCGCTGGAGTCTCTTAAGAGATAAAAACTAACTGAATCATAACCACACAGCACTGTAATAATAGGTTTGGTTGGCCTTTGCTTTTGAAGCACACTGAAGGAGATGGTGACAGTAACATACAGTAATTACTGGTGAGAGAGATGTGTGCAATATAGTTTTCTGCCTCATGATGGCATGAATGGGCCTCAGCTGGAAGGCAATGGACTAGGAAGGCATCATAGTAAATGAAGTAATAGAATTCCCAGCAATGTCTTTATAGCCCCCAATCCAGGAGTGACTTGTGCCATCCCTTGTCCCCTCCCACTGATTTCCCACCATCCTCTGCTTATGGCCAATTAGATATTTCCTCTTCCCAGCAAAACTGAGATAAGCAGTGAACCCCTATGGAGCATGTCTGTGAGCCGTATTTCCGTTTTACCTGTAATGCATGGTGTGACAGCAGGCCCATGTCACCTGGCAACCCCTATCGGTGGACAGCCTAACCTCCCAAACTGTGAGGGAGGCGGGGCATGCAGCCTAACCTCCCAAACCGTCAGGGTGTAGTAGGTGGAGCCTGCAGCCTAACCTCCCAAACCGTCAGGGTGGAGTAGGTGGAGCCTGCAGCCTAACCTCCCAAACGGTCAGGGTGGAGTAGGTGGAGCCTGCAGCCTAACCTCCCAAACCGTCAGGGTGGAGGAGGCGGAGCCTGCTTTTATATTAAAGGAACCTATGTATTTAGGACATATGACTGAGGACAATTATGTGATATCAGTGTGTAGTTCCAAAACACAGTTTAATAAATCATAATAATAATTGTGGCTTTTACTGTTGTTATACATTTCGTGTAATCTAATACATGCATGAAGCGAACAAAAGCAATCCTCCTAGAGTTCTTGCAAATATCATGCCTAGCCAGTACTACAATTACTTCTATCCTAAAACTTTCACCAAAGCCCCCAAGCCTTATACTGACTCTCCTGTCACCCCGTAACTTCCTGTACTGGTATTACAGCATGATCCTTCTGTTCCCCGCAGACAGCATACTGGCAGGGGAGCAGACAAGTTCCGAGCAGACAGCTTACTGGCCGGGAGAGCAGCCAAGTACCCGCAGACAGCATACTGGCAGGGAGAGCAGACAAGTTCCCCGCAGACAGCATACTGGCGGGGAGAGCAGACAAGTTCCCCACAGACAGCATACTGGCCGGGAGAGCAGTCAAGTTCCCTGCAGACAGCATACTGGACGGGAGAGCAGACAAGTTCCCTGCAGACAGCATACTGGACGGGAGAGCAGAAAAGTTCTCTGCAGACAGCATACTGGACGGGAGAGCAGACAAGTTCCCAGCAGACAGCATACTGGTGGGGAGAGCAGCCAAGTTCCCCGCAGACAGCATACTGGCCGGGAGAGCAGCCAAGTTCCCCGCAGACAGCATACTGGCCAGGAGAGCAGACATTTCCCTCGCAGACAGGATACTGGTGGGGAGAGCAGCCAAGTTCTCAGCAGAGAGCATACTGGCAGGAGAGCAGACAAGTTCCACGCAGACAGCATGCTGGCCGGGAGAGCAGCCAAGTTCCCCGCAGACCGCATACTGGCCAGGAGAGCAGCCAAGTTCCCTGCAGACAGCATACTGGCCGGGAGAGCAGCCAAGTTTCCCGCAGACAGCATACTGGCAGGGAGAGCAGAAAAGGTCCCCGCAGACAGCATACTGGCCGGGAGAGCAGACAAGTTCCCAGCAAACAGCATACTGGCAGGGAGAGCAGACAAGTTCCCCGCAGACAACATACTGGCCGGGAGAGCAGACCAGTTCCCCGCAGACATCATACTGGCAGGGAGAGCAGAAAAGGTCCCCGCAGACAGCATACTGGCCGGGAGAGCAGCCAAGTTCTCAGCAGACAGCATACTGGCCAGGAGAGCAGACAAGTTCCCCGCAAACAGCATACTGGCAGGGAGAACAGACAAGTTTCCCGCAGACAGCATACTGGCCCGGGAGAGCAGACAAGTTCCCCGCAGACAGCATACTGGCTGGGAGAGCAGACAAGTTCCCCGCAGACAGCATACTGGCCGGGAGAGCAGCCAAGTTCTCAGCAGACAGCATACTGGCCAGGAGAGCAGACAAGTTCCCCGCAAACAGCATACTGGCAGGGAGAGCAGACAAGTTTCCCGCAGACAGCATACTGGCCCGGGAGAGCAGACAAGTTCCCCGCAGACAGCATACTGGCTGGGAGAGCAGACAAGTTCCCCGCAGACAGCATACTGGCCGGGAGAGCAGACAAGTTCCCCGCAAACAGCATACTGGCCAGGAGGGCAGACAAGTTCCCCGCAGACAGCATACTGGCGGGGAGAGCAGAAAAGTTCCCCGCAGACAGCATACTGGCCGGGAGAGCAGACAAGTTCCCCGCAGACAGCATATTGGCCGGGAGAGCAGACAAGTTCCCCGCAGACAGCATACTGGCTGGGAGAGTAGCCAAGTTCCCAGCAACCAGCATACTGGCTGGGAGAACAGACAAGTTCCCCGCAGACAGCATATTGGCCGGGAGAGCAGACAAGTTCCCCGCAGACAGCATACTGGCCGGGAGAGCAGACAAGTTCCCAGCAGACAGCATACTGGCCGGGAGAGCAGACAAGTTCCCAGCAGACGGAATACTGGCCGGGAGAGCAGACAAGTTCCCCGCAGACAGCATACTGGCCGGGAGAGCAGACAAGTTCCCCGCAGACAGCATACTGGCCGGGAGAGCAGACAAGTTCCCAGCAGACGGAATACTGGCATGGAGAGCAGACAAGTTCCCCGCAGACAGCATACTGGCCGGGAGAGCAGCCAAGTACCCCGCAGACAGCATACTGGCAGGGAGAGCAGAAAAGTTCCCCGCAGACAGCATACTGGCCGGGAGAGCAGCCAAGTACCCGCAGACAGCATACATACTCCACTACACATATACACACACACTACACCACACACACTACACTACACACACTACACATATACACACACACTGCACACTACACACACACACACACCTACACTACACTACACATATATACACACACACTACACATATACACACACACACACTACACCACACTGCACACACACACTACACTACACATATACACACACTACACATATACACACACACTTCACTACACACACTCCACACTACACATATACACACACACTACACCACACGCACACACTTCACTACACATATACACACACACTTCACCACACACACTCCACATATACACACACACTACACCACACGCACGCTTTCTTACCTCCCTCTCTCTCTCAACCTCCCCCTCCCCTTGCCCAATCACACCACTCTCCCCTCCACACCCCTCATCCCCAGAGGAATGGCAACTCTGCATTATGAGCTATCATCTCCTGATATATGAAATGAAAGCGCATTCTCTCCTCCCCCGGGGACCTCTGAGCCGGGGGATATCGGCGGACAGACAGGAGGCACCCGTGGAACGCAACTTCAGCTTGCACGTGATTGGAGGTGGCCGGGCGGAAGTGAGATCAGTGGAACGCACACTAGGACAGGCTGGAACGCACAGTCAGGCAAGCTCTGGCTACTGTAGAATGGACACTAGAGCTTGATTGGTCAGCACAGACAGAGATTACTGTGACGTAATTGGAGCGCATGGTTAGAAAGCATAGACCGGATGTTGGTGGCTTAGAGGTGGAGTACTTCCGGGCTGGCTAAGTTGCAGGTCAGTGCCCCTCTGAGTGTTATTGTGTGATTATTACCTGTATTATTGTATTGTGTCTGTGTCACCAGGGCTGCCCCCATACTCAGGACAGACAGCCAATCACAAACCTTTCTTCACAGAATACCTGAAGTCTGATTGGGCAACTTTTCCAGCTATCTACATAAACCAGCCCTGTTATTCCTGTACTGCCTGCTGTAGACATACATGTATATTCAGTGACCGCGTGCTGTGCATGTTACATACATGTATACTCGGTGACTGCCTCCTGTGCACGTTACATACATGTACACTCGGTGACCACCTCCTGTGCATGTTACATACATGTACACTCGGTGACCGCCTCCTGTGCATGTTACATACATGTACACTCAGTGACTGCCTCCTGTGCACGTTACATACATGTACACTCGGTGACTGCCTCCTGTGCATGTTACATACATGTACACTCAGTGACTGCCTCCTGTGCATGTTACATGTATACTCAGTGACTGCCTCCTGTGCACGTTACATACATGTATACTCGGGAGTACATTTGAAATCGGCGCCGGTAGACTTGGGCGCAGGATACAGCGGTATATAGCTGATCCTGCTTCTGCACAAGTCCGGGCCGATTTAATTACTATTCCCCCTCCAGGCCGACATGGATAGTGGGGGAATGAAATAATTCGGCTTCCAGCGATTGCTGGAGGCCGAATTATTATGTTTTTAAGCAACTTCGGCTCCGTATTCTGACGGAGCCGATGTTACTCACTGAGCGCTTCAATAGGAATGATTCCTATTGAAGTCTATGGAGGCGCCGGCTGCGCCCAAATCTAGCAGCGCTGAAAAGCACTGCTCCGATACTCGGTGACTGCCTCCTGTGCACGTTATATACATGTATACTCGGTGACTGCCTCCTGTGCACGTTACATACATGTATACTCGGTGACCGCCTCCTGTGCACGTTACATACATGTATACTCAGTGACCGCCTCCTGTGCACGTTACATACATGTACACTCAGTGACCGCCTCCTGTGCACGTTACATACATGTACACTCAGTGACTGCCTCCTGTGCATGTTACATACATGTACACTCAGTGACTGCCTCCTGTGCATGTTACATACATGTACACTCGGTGATCGGCTCCTGTGCATGTTACATACATGTATACTCGGTGACCGCCTCCTGTGCATGTTACATACATGTACACTCAGTGACCGCCTCCTGTGCATGTTACATACATGTATACTCCCTCACCACCTCCTGTGCACGTTACATACATGTACACTCCCTCACCACCTCCTGTGCAAGTTACATACATGTATAATCTCTCACCACCTCCTGTGCACGTTACATACATGTATACTCCCTCACCACCTCCTGTGCATGTTACATACATGTACACTCCCTCACCACCTCCTGTGCACGTTACATACATGTACACTCCCTCACCACCTCCTGTGCACGTTACATACATGTATACTCGGGAGTACATTTGAAATCGGCGCCGGTAGACTTGGGCGCAGGATACAGCGGTATATAGCTGATCCTGCTTCTGCACAAGTCCGGGCCGATTTAATTACTATTCCCCCTCCAGGCCGACATGGATAGTGGGGGAATGAAATAATTCGGCTTCCAGCGATTGCTGGAGGCCGAATTATTATGTTTTTAAGCAACTTCGGCTCCGTATTCTGACGGAGCCGATGTTACTCACTGAGCGCTTCAATAGGAATGATTTCTATTGAAGTCTATGGAGGCGCCGGCTGCGCCCAAATCTAGCAGCGCTGAAAAGCACTGCTCCGATACTCGGTGACTGCCTCCTGTGCACGTTATATACATGTATACTCGGTGACTGCCTCCTGTGCACGTTACATACATGTATACTCGGTGACCGCCTTCTGTGCACGTTACATACATGTATACTCAGTGACCGCCTCCTGTGCACGTTACATACATGTACACTCAGTGACCGCCTTCTGTGCACGTTACATACATGTACACTCAGTGACTGCCTCCTGTGCATGTTACATACATGTACACTCAGTGACTGCCTCCTGTGCATGTTACATACATGTACACTCAGTGACTGCCTCCTGTGCATGTTACATACATGTACACTCGGTGATCGCCTCCTGTGCATGTTACATACATGTATACTCGGTGACCGCCTCCTGTGCATGTTACATACATGTATACTCCCTCACCACCTCCTGTGCACGTTACATACATGTACACTCCCTCACCACCTCCTGTGCAAGGTACATACATGTATAATCTCTCACCACCTCCTGTGCACGTTACATACATGTATACTCCCTCACCACCTCCTGTGCATGTTACATACATGTACACTCCCTCACCACCTCCTGTGCAATTTACATACATGTACACTCCCTCACCACCTCCTGTGCACGTTACATACATGTATACTCTGTCACCACCTCCTGTGCACGTTACATACATGTACACTCCCTCACCACCTCCTGTGCACGTTACATACATGTATACTCTGCCACCACCTCCTGTGCACGTTACATACATGTACACTCCCTCACCACCTCCTGTGCACGTTACATACATGTATACTCCCTCACCACCTCCTGTGCATGTTACATACATGTACACTCCCTCACCACCTCCTGTGCATGTTACATACATGTACACTCCCTCACCCCCTCCTGTGCACGTTACATACATGTATACTCCCTCACCACCTCCTGTGCACGTTACATACATGTATACTCCCTCACCACCTCCTGTGCACGTTACATACATGTATACTCTGTCACCACCTCCTGTGCACGTTACTTACATGTATACTCCCTCACCACCTCCTGTGCACGTTACATACATGTATACTCCCTCACCACCTCCTGTGCACGTTACATACATGTATACTCCCTCACCACCTCCTGTGCAAGTTACATACATGTACACTCCCTCACCACCTCCTGTGCACGTTACATACATGTACACTCCCTCACCACCTCCTGTGCACGTTACATACATGTATACTCTGTCACCACCTCCTGTGCATGTTACATACATGTACACTCCGTCACCACCTCCTGTGCATGTTACATACATGTACACTCTGTCACCACCTCCTGTGCACGTTACATACATGTACACTCCGTCACCACCTCCTGTGCACGTTACATACATGTACACTCCCTCACCACCTCCTGTGCACGTTACATACATGTATACTCCCTCACCACCTCCTGTGCACGTTACATACATGTACACTCCCTCACCACCTCCTGTGCACGTTACATACATGTACACTCCCTCACCACCTCCTGTGCACGTTACCTACATGTGTACTCCCTCACCACCTCCTGTGCACGTTACATACATGTATACTCTGTCACCACCTCCTGTGCACGTTACATACATGTATACTCCCTCACCACCTCCTGTGCACGTTACATACGTGTGTACTCCCTCACCACCTCCTGTGCACGTTACATACATGTATACTCCCTCACCACCTCCTGTGCACGTTACATACATGTACACTCTGTCACCACCTCCTGTGCACGTTACATACATGTATACTCCCTCACCACCTCCTGTGCACTGTGCACGTTACATACATGTACACTCCGTCACCACCTCCTGTGCACGTTACATACATGTATACTCCCTCACCACCTCCTGTGCACGTTACATACATGTGTACTCCCTCACCACCTCCTGTGCACGTTACATACATGTACACTCCCTCACCACCTCCTGTGCACGTTAAATACATGTATACTCTGTCACCACCTCCTGTGCACGTTACATACATGTACACTCCGTCACCACCTCCTGTGCATGTTACATACATGTATACTCCCTCACCACCTCCTGTGCACGTTACATACATGTACACTCCCTCACCACCTCCTGTGCACGTTACATACATGTGTACTTCCTCACCACCTCCTGTGCACGTTACATACATGTATATTCTGTCACCACCTCCTGTGCACGTTACATACATGTACACTCCCTCACCGCCTCCTGTGCACGTTACATACATGTACACTCCGTCACCACCTCCTGTGCACGTTACATACATGTATACTCCCTCACCACCTCCTGTGCACGTTACATACATGTACACTCCGTCACCACCTCCTGTGCACGTTACATACATGTATACTCTGTCACCACCTCCTGTGCACGCTACATACATGTACACTCCCTCACCACCTCCTGTGCACTGTGCACGTTACATACATGTACACTCCGTCACCACCTCCTGTGCACGTTACATACATGTACACTCTGTCACCACCTCCTGTGCACGTTACATACATGTATACTCTGTCACCACCTCCTGTGCACGCTACATACATGTACACTCCCTCACCACCTCCTGTGCACTGTGCACGTTACATACATGTACACTCCCTCACCACCTCCTGTGCACTGTGCACGTTACATACATGTACACTCCGTCACCACCTCCTGTGCACGTTACATACATGTATACTCCCTCACCACCTCCTGTGCACGTTACATACATGTGTACTCCCTCACCACCTCCTGTGCACTGTAAATACATGTATACTCGGGGGCGTGGCCGGAAGTCCATGGAGTAAGACGTGCAAGACGTGAGCTCCCGCCTGAACCTCCGATAAAAGCTATCCTGACCTAAATTTCCCACTCCAACTCGCACACAACTGGATATTCTCGGCTTAAAATTGCCCCGTGAGCACGGAGGTACCCTTAGCCATGACGAGAAAGGGTTCTGAGGCGGCCGCCAAGCTGGCGAAATTCAGACACGAGGCCCAAGATGGCGACGAGACGTCGGACTCTGAGGTGCCTGCCCCGTCACTTCAGCAAATAATGCAAGGCATCACGTCGTGTCAAGCAGCCCTCTCAGCTATAACCACTAAGATTGAGGAGGTGAGGTCGGATGTCTCCCTCCTCAGAGCTGACATGCAGACACTGCGTACCAGAGTGGCGGAGACGGAGGAAAGAGTCGGACGCCTTGAGGACCAAATGAAGCCTGCGCGGCGCGACATTTCACAGACCCAGACTGAGGTCAAAACTCTCCGAGACCGCCAAGAGGATTTGGAAAATCGCAACAGGCGCTCCAATATTCGGATAGTTGGCTTACCCGAAAAACTAGAGGGCAACTCACCGGAACTGTTTGCGGAAAAGCTGCTTACCAAGGTATTTGGCAGAGAGGCCTTCTCCTCCGTGTTTATAATAGAGCGGGCCCATCGTGTTTCTCCGAAGGTGCCCCCGCCTGGATCACCCCCTCGCACATTCATCATGAAGCTGCTAAACTTCAGGGACCGAGACGCAATCCTTAAAGAAGCCCGTGCCAAGGGTGAAATAAGCTATGAGAACGCCCGTATCTCGTTTTACCCCGACTACTCTATTGATCTACAGAAACAACGTGCTACCTTCATCAATGTCAAGAAGAAACTGCGCGATCGAGGTATGGCCTACGCCATGCTTTATCCCTCCAAGTTACGGGTGGTGGAAAACGACCGTGTTCACTTTTTCAACACTCCAGAAGCCGCTGCGGACTGGCTGGAAAAGCACCCAGCAGCCAACCGATCTCCCGCACGCAGCCAACATTCAACAGATGAGTGAGTACATTACAGTTACACGCTTGTTCCCCCCACCCCTGCTGCACCCACACAGTGGCACGCTTGGTGTCCGGGTCCTTCCCCCAGGCGAACTCCCAGCTTCCTAAAGCACGCCGTTTGGGCCTACAAGTATACCAGCCTCTTTTCACGTATCGAAGCGATGGCGCGCCCACAATATCTCCACACTTGCTTTCTTTGCCATTTATCTCCGGGGCCTTTCCTCACTCCATATAACTGCTACATATGTGCCACGGCAATACGGAACTATCACCTCAAGCCGGATGACTTTATCTATGCAACCAAGCCCGCATCACACAACCGGATTTCTTTTACCTCACCGCCATAAACATTTACGGAATACGCCTGCTTGTCCCGTCTCAGAGACTTACACTACTGAAGCGTCTCTCTACGTTATCTGAGTATACAGATGCTTTCACTATTTTGGCGTTCATGACCTGATAGCTTCACCTAACAACCACTTAACTCATGCTCTATATTAGATTGACTATCTGCATACGTTTTAGTATGCCCTGTGCACAACTACCCTAGTTAAATCCACTCTGTGCTCCCCTTAAATGGTGCTCTGGATACCGACCATTAGTAGACCCCCTGCAAGTCAGTCGCTTACACCAAGAGGGAACTCCCCCAGGATCCCCCAGGTCATGAACGCAAACTGAAATAGATGCCAAAATACAAATGTTTCAGTTCTTTATTTTCTCACAGGCAGTGTGATGCACATATGTATGTACTATGTCTTATGCATATAGTTAAAGGCTTATAAATTGCCATTTAGATGCATTATGTGAATGTTGGGAAATATGTGATTTGTTAAGGCGGGAGGGCCGGGAAATAGGAGACGGCCCCTTTCTTTGCTGGGGTGCCTCCCTTTTCCCCGCCACCCCCCAACTGTAGGTAAATATACAACTTTTCTTTTCTGTTTTGCAGGGTTTTTCTGTACAAGCGCAATCAAGGTGCAGGGTAGGCTTCCGCAAGTTACCCCCCAACAGCATTGGTCAAAGTTTGGCTAGCTGTTGATTGTTGCTTTTGTCAGTTCAGGGTATAAGGGTCTGCCCACGTTTGGGCCGACTAGGGAGGGCTAGGGATAGTTTTAGGGCCGGGGATTTTATTTCAAGTTAAGTTTGGGTTTATAAATGTTCAGAACGCTACAAATAACACAGGGTACGGGCCTTTCTGCAGGCGCAGCAGCGCTTTGGATGAACCACTTTTCAGAAAAATTACTAAACATAAGCAGTGCAATTGCACGCTATATTCAGATACTCACCTCGCCTATAAATGCAGTCACTTAAGCTGAAATTTATAAGCTGGAACGTAAGGGGTATGAACGACCCCATGAAGAGGCTTATGATCTTTAACTACCTCAATAGACACAGGCCGGATGTGGTGGCGCTCCAGGAAACCCACATCTCCGGAGGCAAAATACTGGCATTAAACCGGGGGTGGGTCGGATGGTCCTATCATTCCACCTTTTCTCAATACTCACGAGGTGTTTCTGTTCTGATCAAAAAATCACTACAGTTTCAGCCGCTGCACGTTAGGTGTGACCAATTCGGCAGATTCGTTTTTATTCATTGCAAGATAAACGGAACCGAGCTGCTCATATTCAACGTATACATCCCCCCTCCATATTGTGCCACAGTGCTCCAAGAAGGTGTAAAATTCACATCACAGCATCAGTGCGCTCAGGCACTGTGGATGGGGGACTTTAATACAGTGGGTAATCCCTACCTTGACAGAATTCCCCCTCGGGTAGACAAACCCACCTCCTTTGCAAACTTAATAGCAGAAATGGGACTAGTTGATGTTTGGCGTAACTTTAATGCGCAAGATAAACTCTATACGTGCTACTCTGCTACTTTTAAGACCTCAAGGCTAGACTACTTTCTAGCATCCCACATGTCCCTGAGATGTGTGGTGGAAGTTGGAGCGTTGCCGCGTCTAGTGTCTGATCACTCCCCAATAACCCTCTCTTTAGACTGGGGTTCAAAACCACCCTTTCAATTCTGGAAGTTGAACCCCTTCTGGCTAGAACTAATAAATACACATGACCTAATAACTGCACACTTGGACAGCTTCATATTTGACCACAGGGACGAGGAGGATGTACTTTTGGTATGGGAAACATTCAAAGCTTATACCAGGGGTGAAATGATACAGGCCGTAAGTACCTGTAAGACTGATTCAAAACAGCGTGAGGCAGACCTTATTACCAAAATTGACCTAGCTAAGGCTCATTATATACTTAACCCCTCTCCAGAAACTTTAGCTACATGGCAGACGTTGGAGCGCCAACACAAACAAATTATAGAAGAAATCACTAAAAGCAAGCTCTTTTTCAATAAACAAGCTCATTTTGAACAAGGCGAAAGAGCAGGCACGCTACTAGCTAGAATCTCAAAGGTTTATACCTCGCCCCCTGTAATCACCCACATCAGTGACACCACTGGTTCGCCAGTCTTTGGATGTGCTGAAATCAATGCAACCTTCTATAAATACTATAAGTCACTTTACGCTAGTAAAACTCTGGCTTCACAAACGGACTCCGAGATCTTCCTGTCTGAGATAGCGCTCCCTAGGCTAACTCCAGATCAGGCCATGGCATTAGATGCCCCTATCACCCAGGACGAACTATCCACCGCAATAGCAAGCTTCCCCAATAAAAAGGCTCCGGGCTTGGATGGCCTTCCTATTGAAGTCTATAAAAATACTCTGACTCTATCATACCGCTGCTGTTACAAACCTATGAAGCAGCTTTCAAGACAGGCCAACTCCCCCCCCTCCATGACGGAGGCCCTCATTATCGTTCTACCCAAACCTGGCAAGGACCCCCTCATATGCGATTCGTACCGCCCAATTTCCCTCCTTACAACAGACATTAAAATCCTAGCAAAGGTACTAGCCATTAGATTAAACTCAGTAATCTTAACACTAATTCATCCTGACCAAACCGGCTTTATGCCTGGGAAAAACACAGCAATAAACATTCGGCGTTTAATGACTAACTTGCAAGCCAACCACTCCAACTTAGGCAGTAAGGCTGTTGCCTCTCTAGACATGGCCAAAGCATTTGATACGGTTGAATGGCCCTACCTCCAGGCAGTCCTTGCCAGGTTTGGCTTTGGGGAGGTGTTCAGCAAATGGGTTAAACTGCTATATCAGGCCCCTAAGGCAAGGGTGGGCACGAACGGGTGGATCTCGGAGTCCTTTTCACTAGGCCGTGGAACAAGGCAGGGGTGCCCCTTATCCCCTCTCCTTTACGCTTTAGCTGTAGAACCCTTGGCCTGTCGCATTAGAGCCAATCCCATGATTCACGGATTTTGTACAGAACACTCAGAAGAAAAGGTCAGCCTATATGCTGATGACACGATTTTATTCTTAGGGGACCCGGGCCCCTCTCTTGTGGCTGCGTTGGACACAATAGAGGAATCGGGTTACTACTCTGGCCTAAGATTGAACAAATCCAAATCGGTCCTGATGTACCTAGATGTCCCTCCTATGCCTCTATCCCGTTCGTCCACTCCACTACAAATAGTGCAATCCTTCAAATACCTTGGGGTGCTAATCCACTCGAATCCCAAACAATATATGACATCGGAAGTACTCCCCCTTATTAACTTTGTACAGACAAAATGCAAGGCTTGGTCCAAACTATACCTATCGGTAGTGGGCAGAATAAACCTGGTCAAAATGGTACTGCTTCCCAAGCTCCTGTACGTCCTCCACCACTCCCCTATATACATACCGCTATCAATCTTCAAGAAATTTAGAGGCACTATTCTATCCTTTGTGTGGAACAATAAGAGACCCCGTGTTAAATACTCTCTCTTGATAAACCCAAATGGCCTGGGAGGTTTAGCCCTTCCATCTATCCAGCATTATTACTTTGCTGCCCAGATTCAACATATAGCTACCTGGTTTTCCACCAATGGCACGTATAACCCTGAAGCTCTTGGATACAGCAATGACCCTGTAAAAGAGAGTGTCGCCTTGGACATTCTACGTGAATATATACCTCCAAATAAATCACACAATACAATTCTAACACAAGCCTGCACTGTCTGGAGGAGAGTGGGCGGACTTCACTCCTCTACTAAGTATGACCCCCATACCCCGCTCTGGCGCAACCCACAACTCCCTGAGTTCAAATCCATCCCTGACCCAGCATTCTGGGAAAGGGCTGGAATTAGGTTTCTGGGTCACATAATGAATGGACAGAACCTTGCCTCATTCAACACCCTGCTAGAACGCTACCCCACTATTACAGCTCACCATTTTAGATACCTGCAATTGAAACACGCCTTCCAGGCACAATTTAAAAAGTTATCCATATGCATAGAGCCCCACAGTATACTGCATTTAATTGAAAACGGTCCCACCAAACACCAAATAGGAGACATTTACAAAGAACTAATAGAAAGAGGTGCGTGCGATCGCACTCTTGTGTCTAAAGAGCGGTGGCTTAGTGAGGGACTGGTTTTGGAGGATGACGATTGGGA
Organism: Hyperolius riggenbachi; assembly: GCF_040937935.1. NCBI lineage: Eukaryota > Metazoa > Chordata > Amphibia > Anura > Hyperoliidae > Hyperolius > Hyperolius riggenbachi. The sequence continues at coordinate 288,831,805 of NC_090655.1, read as the reverse complement.
TGAGGCCTTGGAGGCAGTTAAAAGAGTCTCGGTGTGCATTAGAGACCGGGCCACCCAGTTATATATTCTACATCAGGCTTATCTTACCCCGTCTCGTGTGGTCAGATACGATGCAAAAGCCAGCAGGTTGTGTCCTAAATGTGGGTTTGATGCCCCCTCTTTTTTTCACTTAATTTGGAGCTGCCCTCAAATAACCATTTTTTGGAAGCAAGTAATAAAATTCTTACATGATAAGATGGGCTCCCCAATAACCCTTGACCCAACTTTGTGTGTGTTGGGGGTCATCCAAGATGAGGGCCTACAGCCCTGCACTAAGACATTTATTCGTGAGGTCCTATTCGCGGCGCGACAGGAGATAGCCCTACGTTGGCTGTCTCCTGTGGTGCCGCCGCTCCCCAGCTGGATTAAACGCTTGGATGATGGACTGGCCTATAAAAAACTGGTCTATACACACAGGAGCCGTACACCCCAATTCCACCTAATCTGGGACCAATGGAAAAACCGTAAATAAACCCTACCTATCTAACTTAATATGCCTAAGAGAACACCCCTTGCTAGAGGCGTGACATTCTATATCCTAAATTGTGTTTATATACCAGTACCTGTAATCTATGTGTCACGCTAAGCTGCATTTAGTTGTCCTAATGGGTTATTTCCCCCTTACTGTTCCTTGATGTCCTTTAAAACGCACCAGACCAGCCTACTTCCGCCCACTATGGTAGATTCTATAGTTATAATTTGCAAATATTTCATGGTTTGACACCTTTTTTTTTTGAATTTACAGCAATTGGGTGTTCACAATGCGTTGTGTATCTCTGAATTATGCATTGAGATGTGTATATAATGTGTCCCTTGTGTTCTGTGGATGCAGTTTTTGCCTGTACATGTACTATATGCAAAATAAACTTCTTTTTGGTTAAAGAAAAAAAAAAATACATGTATACTCTGTCACCACCTCCTGTGCACGTTACATACATGTACACTCCGTCACCACCTCCTGTGCATGTTACATACATGTATACTCCCTCACCACCTCCTGTGCACGTTACATACATGTACACTCCCTCACCACCTCCTGTGCACGTTACATACATGTGTACTTCCTCACCACCTCCTGTGCACGTTACATACATGTACACTCCCTCACCGCCTCCTGTGCACGTTACATACATGTACACTCCGTCACCACCTCCTGTGCACGTTACATACATGTATACTCCCTCACCACCTCCTGTGCACGTTACATACATGTACACTCCGTCACCACCTCCTGTGCACGTTACATACATGTACACTCCGTCACCACCTCCTGTGCACGTTACATACATGTATACTCTGTCACCACCTCCTGTGCACGCTACATACATGTACACTCCCTCACCACCTCCTGTGCAAGTTACATACATGTATACTCTGTCACCACCTCCTGTGCACGCTACATACATGTACACTCCCTCACCACCTCCTGTGCAAGTTACATACATGTATACTCTGTCACCACCTCTTGTGCACGTTACATACATGTATACTCTGTCACCACCTCCTGTGCACGTTACATACATGTACACTCTGTCACCACCTCCTGTGCACGTTACATACATGTACACTCCTTCACCACCTCCTGTGCATGTTACATACATGTATACTCCCTCACCACCTCCTGTGCACGTTACATACATGTATACTCTGTCACCACCTCCTGTGCACGTTACATACATGTACACTCCCTCACCGCCTCCTGTGCACGTTACATACATGTACACTCCGTCACCACCTCCTGTGCACGTTACATACATGTATACTCCGTCACCACCTCCTGTGCACGTTACATACATGTACACTCCGTCACCACCTCCTGTGCACGTTACATACATGTACACTCCGTCACCACCTCCTGTGCACGTTACATACATGTATACTCTGTCACCACCTCCTGTGCACGCTACATACATGTACACTCCCTCACCACCTCCTGTGCAAGTTACATACATGTATACTCCCTCACCACCTCCTGTGCACGTTACATACATGTACACTCTGTCACCACCTCCTGTGCACGTTACATACATGTATACTCCCTCACCACCTCCTGTGCACTGTGCACGTTACATACATGTACACTCCGTCACCACCTCCTGTGCACGTTACATACATGTATACTCCCTCACCACCTCCTGTGCACGTTACATACATGTGTACTCCCTCACCCCCTCCTGTGCACGTTACATACATGTACACTCCCTCACCACCTCCTGTGCACGTTAAATACATGTATACTCTGTCACCACCTCCTGTGCACGTTACATACATGTACACTCCGTCACCACCTCCTGTGCATGTTACATACATGTATACTCCCTCACCACCTCCTGTGCACGTTACATACATGTACACTCCCTCACCACCTCCTGTGCACGTTACATACATGTGTACTTCCTCACCACCTCCTGTGCACGTTACATACATGTACACTCCCTCACCGCCTCCTGTGCACGTTACATACATGTACACTCCGTCACCACCTCCTGTGCACGTTACATACATGTATACTCCCTCACCACCTCCTGTGCACGTTACATACATGTACACTCCGTCACCACCTCCTGTGCACGTTACATACATGTACACTCCGTCACCACCTCCTGTGCACGTTACATACATGTATACTCCCTCACCACCTCCTGTGCACGTTACATACATGTACACTCCCTCACCACCTCCTGTGCACGTTACATACATGTACACTCCGTCACCACCTCCTGTGCACGCTACATACATGTACACTTCCTCACCACCTCCTGTGCAAGTTACATACATGTATACTCTGTCACCACCTCCTGTGCACGTTACATACATGTACACTCTGTCACCACCTCCTGTGCACGTTACATACATGTACACTCCGTCACCACCTCCTGTGCATGTTACATACATGTATACTCCCTCACCACCTCCTGTGCACGTTACATACATGTACACTCCCTCACCACCTCCTGTGCACGTTACATACATGTATACTCTGTCACCACCTCCTGTGCACGTTACATACATGTACACTCCGTCACCACCGCCTGTGCACGTTACATACATGTATACTCCCTCACCACCGCCTGTGCACGTTACATACATGTACACTCCCTCACCACCTCCTGTGCACGTTACATACATGTATACTCTGTCACCACCTCCTGTGCACGTTACATACATGTACACTCCCTCACCACCTCCTGTGCATGTTACATAAATGTACACTCCGTCACCACCTCCTGTGCACGTTACATACATGTACACTCCGTCACCACCTCCTGTGCACGTTACATACATGTATACTCCCTCACCACCTCCTGTGCACGTTACATACGTGTGTACTCCCTCACCACCTCCTGTGCACGTTACATACATGTACACTCCCTCACCTCCTCCTGTGCACGTTACATACATGTACACTCTGTCACCACCTCCTGTGCACGTTACATACATGTACACTCCGTCACCACCTCCTGTGCACGTTACATACATGTATACTCCCTCACCACCTCCTGTGCACGTTACATACGTGTGTACTCCCTCACCGCCTCCTGTGCACGTTACATACATGTACACTCCGTCACCACCTCCTGTGCACGTTACATACTTGTATACTTTCTCACCACCTCCTGTGCACGTTACATACTTGTATACTTTCTCACCACCTCCTGTGCACGTTACATACTTGTATACTTTCTCACCACCTCCTGTGCACGTTACATACTTGTATACTTTCTCACCACCTCCTGTGCACGTTACATACTTGTATACTTTCTCACCACCTCCTGTGCACGTTACATACTTGTATACTTTCTCACCACCTCCTGTGCACGTTACATACTTGTATACTTTCTCACCACCTCCTGTGCACGTTACATACTTGTATACTTTCTCACCACCTCCTGTGCACGTTACATACATGTACACTCCGTCACCACCTCCTGTGCACGTTACATACTTGTATACTTTCTCACCACCTCCTGTGCACGTTACATACTTGTATACTTTCTCACCACCTCCTGTGCACTCCGAATGCAATAGTAATGCAATTTTTTTATTAGCAGGCAAAAATCCTATTTCAATGTATCAGAGTCCCTCTTTATAAAGGAAAGCAATGAGCAGCCCGTGTTTGGGAGAGCACTGCTGCCCCCGCCTGGCTGTACACGTCTCTCAGGCCACGGGTGCACCGCTAATCCCATCCCTTTATTTATTTATTGTATTTATAAAGCGCCAACATATTACGCAGCGTTGGACATTAGTTTAGGTTACAGACAATATTTATGGGGTGACATACAGCAATATGACAATACAGGAATACAAGAAAGACCAGCTTATGCAGCACAGTATGAGCACAAGGTAATGCTTAGTCAGTCACTGGAGGGGAGCATGGAGATCACACAGCACAGTATGAGTACAAGGTAATGCTTAGTCACTGGATGGAGCATGGAGATCACACAGCACAGTATGAGTACCAGGTAATGCTTAGTCACTGGAGGGGAGCATGGAGATCACACAGCACAGTATGAGTACAAGGTAATGCTTAGTCACTGGATGGAGCATGGAGATCACACAGCACAGTATGAGTACAAGGTAATGCTTAGTCACTGGATGGGAGCATGGAGATCACGCAGCACAGTATGAGTACAAGGTAATGCTTAGTCACTGGATGGAGCATGGAGATCACACAGCACAGTATGAGTACAAGGTAATGCTTAGTCACTGGATGGAGCATGGAGATCACACAGCACAGTATGAGTACAAGGTAATGCTTAGTCACTGGATGGAGCATGGAGATCACACAGCACAGTATGAGTACAAAGTAATGCTTAGTCAGTCACTGGAGGGAAGCATGGAGATTAGGCAAGTTAGGTTCACTCAGATGCATAGCATGGGTTCACAGTAATGGAGGTGCATGATCAGGTAGGACACAAAAGGAGGAGGACCCTACCCAAAGGCTTACAATCTAGAGGGAGAGGTGGGGGCACGAAAGGTAGGGGACCAGAGTTAAGCTGTAGGTTTAGAGCACTTGTGAGGGGTAGTAGGCCAGAAAGAAAAGGTGATTTTTGAGGGCCTTTTTGAAGATGTTGAAGGAGGGGGCTGCCCTAATGGGTGGAGGTAGGGAGTTCCATAGTGTTGGAGCAGCTCTTGAGAAGTCCTGGAGGCGTGCATGGGACTGGGTGTTGCAGGGGGCGGTTAGGCAAAGTTCATTGGAAGAGCGGAGTGAGCGGCTAGGTGTGTACCTCCTGAGTAAGATCGGAAATGTAGGTTGGACAGGTTTTGTGGACAGATTTGTAGGTCAGACACAGTATCTTGAATCTGATTCTGGACTGGATAGGAAGCCAGTGGAGGGACTCAAGGAGGGGATCCGCCGTGGTGGAGCGATGGGAGCAGTGGATAATTCTGGCTGCCGCATTCATGATGGACTGCAGTGGGGCTGTTCGGGTCATAGGGAGACCAGACAGTAGGGCATTGCAGTAGTCACGGCGGGAAATTATGAGGGCATGGATGAGGAGTTTGGTGGTGGCAGAGGTCAGGAAAGGGCGAATCTTACACATGTTACGAAGGTGGAAGTTGCAGGACTTTGTGAGGTTTTGGATGTGGGGAGTGAAGGAGAGTGCGGAGTCCAGGGTGACACCCAGACAGTGGGCATGAGAGGTAGGGCGAATGGTAGTGTGGTTAACAGTGACATGCACATCTGGGAGGTTCATGGATGGCCGGGGTGGGAAGATCATAAATTCCGTTTTGCCTAGATTTAGTTTCAGGAACCTAGCGGAGATCCAGGAGGAGATGGCTGCTAGGCAGGAGGAGACCTTGTCCATGGTAGTGGTGGATATGTCAGGGGTGTGGAGGTAGATCTGGGTGTCATCTGCATACAGATGGTAGCTAAAACCCATGGAGGAGATAACCTTGCCAATGGAGGATGTGTATAGGGTGAACAGTAGGGGGCCAAGGACTGAGCCTTGGGGGACTCCCACCGAGATGTGGTTGGGGGTGGACGAGGACTCATTGAAGGCGGTGGTGAAGGAGCGATTGGAGAGGTAGGATGAAAGCCAGGTCAGGGCAGGATCGTGAATGCCCATGGACTGGAGGAGTAGGGGATGATCTACTGTGTCAAAAGCTGCTGAAAGGTCAAGGAGGAGGAGAATGGAGTATTTACCTTCAGCTTTAGCTAAGGCAAGATCATTGACCACTTTGGTGAGAGTAGTTTCGGTTGAGTGGGCAGGCCGAAATCCAGATTGCAGTGGGTCTAGCAGTGAGTTGGCATTGATGTACTGGGTCAGGCAGTTGTGAACCAGACGCTGAAGGAGTTTTGAGGCAAAGGGGAGGAGGGAGATAGGGCGGTAGTTGGAGGGTAGCGAGGGGTCGAGGGAGGGTTTCTTGAGCAGGGGTAGTACAGTGGCCTGCTTGAAGTCTGAGGGGAAGGTGCTTGCGGATAGGGAGAGGTTGAACAGGGTAGTGAGGACTGGGGCCAATTCCGTGAAGTGAGGCTGGAGTAAATCAGAAGGGATGGGGTCAAGGGGGGAAGTAGTGGTATGGGAAGTCTGCAGTAGGTGGTTGACTTCCTCGGTGGGAGTAGGAGTGAAGGATGTGAGGGGAGGATAGAGTGGAGGAGGAGCTGGTTGGGAGGGGATGGGAGGTGAAGATGGGAGATTGGATATTTCCTGACGGATGGAGACTATTTTGTTGGTGAAGTGGGTGGCTAAATCTGTGGCAGAGAGGGAGGAAACATAAGGTTGGGGGGGGGGGGGAGGGTTTAAGCAGGGAGTTGAAGGTGGCAAAAAGACACCGGGGGTTGGACTCTTGTGCTCCGATGAGCTTGGTAAAGTATTCCTGCTTCACATGAGCAAGGGCAGTGTGGAACTGCAGCAGGTTAGTCTTGTACTGTAGGAAATCCTGGTTAAGTCTAGTTTTCCTCCATTTCCGTTCAGTGGCGCGTGTTTTTCTCTGGAGGTTGTGAGTATGGGTAGTGCGCCAGGGCTGGGGGTTAGGGGGTCGGTTGCGGCGAAATATTGGTGGAGCAGCTTTCTCTAGGGCTGATGAGAGAGTTTGGCGATACTGAGCTGCAGCAAGATTAGGACAAGTTAGGGTGGGGAGAGTGGAGGAGAGGGCATGGAGGGGGTCAGCAAGGACGCCAGGGTTGAGCTTGCGTAGGTCTCGCTGCCATCGACCAGGTGGATGGGCTGGTAGTTTGGAGGTGCCATCCGTAAGGAGGTTGAAGGTGAGAAGGTGATGGTCCGAGGGTGGAAAGGGTGCGATATTGAGGTCTGCAATGGTGGTGGATTTAGTGAATATAAGGTCGAGAGTGTGACATGCAGTGTGAGTGGGGGTGTTGGCGCGTTGTAGTAGTCCAAGTGAGTTGGCAATGGTGAGTAGCCGGGTCACAGTGGAGCTCTGGGCTTCATCGATGGGAATATTGAAATCCCCGAGGATGATGGTGGGGAGGTCAGAGGAGAGGATGTGAGGGAGCCAGGAGGCAAGGTCATCGAGAAATTGTGGGGTGGAGCCCGGGGGGCGTTATAAGACCGCAACAATGACAGGGAGGGGGTGTCAGAGGCGGATGGTGTGGGCCTCGAATGATGTGAATTGTAGGGAGGTAGGTGGGGTGAGGACACGGAAGGTGCAGGATGGGGGGAGGAGCAGACCCACCCCTCCCCCATTCCTGTTGTCTGGTCTGGGGGTGTGACTGAGGTGAAGCCCCCCATAGGAGAGGGCAGCCTCTGCGGCAGAGTCAGAGGGGGTAAGCCATGTCTCACTGAGTGCGAGGATGGTGAGGGATTTGGAGAGGAAGAGGTTGTGGACTGCTGTAAGTTTATTGCGGACGGATCTGGCATTCCAGAGACCGCAGGGTAGGGGGAGCATGTGTTTGTGGGTGGGATGGATGGAAATAAGGCAGGGACGATGATAGATGTTGAGGTTATTTGTGGACAGAGGGCTGTGAAGTGTATGAAGCAGGTCAGCAGGGGATGCTTGTCCGGCAGCAGGCTGTGGCCCAGGATTGGGTGATATATCACTAGCTGCAAGTAAGAGCAGGAGGGAGAGAGTGAGCAAATGTGAATGGGATTTAAAGGGACTCCGAGCTCAAGTTAAAAAGGAAAATAGTACTCACCCAGGGCTTTCTCCAGCCCAGTGCTGGTCGGGAGGTCCCACGACGGCGTCCTGGCTCCTCTCCTAGGCCCCGCTCCGGAATGGCTGCCCGTTGGCAGCCCGGCGACACTGGGCCGAGTGTCGGGCTCCTTCTTCCGCGTATGACGCGGCTGACGTCATCACGGCGGCCGGCGTGAAAGTACTGCGCATGCGCGATTAAAGCGCGCACGCGCCGTACTACCACGCTGGCTGGCGTGGTGATGTCAGCCGCGTCTTACACGGAAGAAGGAGCCCGACACTCGGCCCAGTGTCGCCGGGCTGCCAACGGGCAGCCATTCCGGAGCGGGGCCTAGGAGAGGAGCCAGGACGCCGTCGTGGGACCTCCCGACCAGCACTGGGCTGGAGAAAGCCCTGGGTGAGTACTATTTTCCTTTTTAACTTGAGCTCAGAGTCCCTTTAAATGTTTGTGAGGTGAGAGCTAACAGTTCATGTGAAGCTGAGTAAGGTGAGGAAAGGAGAGCAGGTGAAATGAATATGGAGTGTGGTACATTGGGAGGATGCATGTAGCAATGCAACTTGTAGATGTTTGCAGACATGCAGAACATAAGGAAAAGTGCAGTTAACATGGTACTGGTCTCTGATTATAACCCTTTCCTTCATAAAGAGGCATTCTGATACCTCAAAGTGTTGGATTTTCTAGCAACTAACACAGAATGACCCATCCCCCCTCACTGTGGTCACCATGTGATGTCATCACCTCAGTCTGGGAACACTCCTGGGATGTCAGTGACCACCCCCCCTCACTGTGGTCACCATGTGATGTCATCACCTCAGTCTGGGAACACTCCTGGGATGTCAGTGACCCATCCCCCCTCACTGTGGTCACCATGTGATGTCATCACCTCAGTCTGGGGACACTCCTGGGATGTCAGTGACCATCTCCCCTCACTGTGGTCACCATGTGATGTCATCACCTCAGTCTGGGGACACTCCTGGGGATGTCAGTGACCATCCCCCCTCACTGTGGTCACCATGTGATGTCATCACCTCAGTCTGGGGACACTCCTGGGATGTCAGTGACCCATCCCCCCTCACTGTGGTCACCATGTGATGTCATCACCTCAGTCTGGGGACACTCCTGGGATGTCAGTGACCATCTCCCCTCACTGTGGTCACCATGTGATGTCATTACCGCAATCTGGGGACACTCCTGGGATGTCAATGACCATCTCCCCTCCCCCTGTGGTCACCATGTGATGTCATCACCTCAGTCTGGGGACACTCCTGGGGGTGTCAGAGAACCTAACTCTATGTTAATGTTATTGGGGGGGGGAGGGGGAACCAGAACAAAACAACTCAGATACACTGCAACTCAAAGCAGACCGTCACCTATTAAGACACAAGCCAGGACCCCATCCAGAAAAGCTACCATATAGTCTTTTATAAATGTCACTTATATCTTCTGTGTTTTATATTATAGTAAAAGGTTCCTGCGAGATGAGACATCGTTACCAAAGAGCTTCCTTTCTTATGTGGCCAATTCAGTGTTGACGTAACCTCTGATGGTGACACGATGAGCAAAGACAGGAGCAAAACTGCAGAGAACATTCTGAACGTCACCATACAGATTGTGTACCTGCTGACCGGAGAGGTGAGGGGGATTCTGGGAGGTCACATGACCACTCTTATCTCTAGTTATATAACACACAGGTGACTGGATAGGTGAGGGGGATTCTGGGAGGTCACATGAGGTCACTCTTATCTCTAGTATTATAACACACAGGTTATCAGAGAGGTGAGGGGAATTCTGGGAGGTCACATGACATCACTCTTATCTCTAGTAATATAACACACAGGTGACTGGATAGGTGAGGGGGATTCTGGGAGGTTATGTGACATCACTCTTATCTCTAGTAATATAACACACAGGTGACCGGAGAGGTGCGGAGGATTCTGGGAGGTCACATGACGTCACTCTTATCTCTAGTAATATAACACACAGGTTATCGGAGAGGTGAGGGGAATTCTGCGAGGTCACATGACATCACTCTTATCGCTAGTAATATAACACATGACTGGAGAGGTGAGGGGGATTCTGGGAGGTCACATGACATCACTCTTATCTCTAGTAATATAAGACACAGTTGACTGGAGAGGTGAGGAGAATTCTGGGACCTCACATGACATCACTCATATCTCTATTAATAAAATATACACCTGAGCACAGAGATTCTGGGAGGTCACACAACTTTGTGGGTGTGTCATTTGAGAAGGGTGTCTGGTCACATCGGTGGATTGATGGCCCTGGGTGTGACAGAGATGCATCATACTGAGGGGTGACTTACCTTTCTTGTGTGCCCATGTTAGGATTATGCTGTTGTGAAGAAGACCCAGGGCTCCAGCATGATGCCAGAGAGGGGCAGTGAGAAGAAGGTGCAGGAGCTTGCTCGCACCATCATGGATCTTCTGGCTGATGAGGTGGGTCCCTCTGGAAATGAGAGGGCATTCTGTAGTTAAATGTATATGGAGGCGATGGCTGTATGACTGTGTGTCTGTTCTTCACAGGTGTGCAGATACATTGAGGAACAGCGCGATCTTCACATGTATAACAGGATCAGTGACCTCCACAGGCCTCAGTCACTCGGTAAGAGGACTCTGGATGGGGTCTTGCAGCGTTCATCTAATATCATTTAGATAACATCCTTGTGTATTTTTCATAAATTACTGTATGTGTTAAAACGGTTTATTGAGAGTTCTTGGTTGCTTTACCAAACACACAAAGGGAAATACTCACTCCCAAATGGTTCTCTGCTGCTTATATAAAGCCTGCAGGCTGCTTGTAAGCCAATAAGAAGTGCACACACACGTTACACCTAGTCTGCAGTAATCAATTAAGCAGAGGCTGAGCAGTTCAGCCAATCGTTGGAGAGGGCTTCAGTTGCATATAGACAATGGCTATATGGCCAGCAGGGGGCTATATAAGCAGCAGAGAACTGTTTGGGAAGTGAGTATTTCCCTTTGTGTGTTTGGTAAGTTTCAGAGCAGTTGGGGACAAGCTCCTGGGGGTGGCAGCTCCAGGGCTTCACTGCGCTCACATATGGTGTTGCATGCTGGTTCTGGAATGCAAAATCGATACACCACTGTCTACTATACAAATACACTTTATTTTCCATTGCTAATACAAAACCCCTCACAACCCATTAAAAAGCAGATCTGTGGAGTTCTTCCTAAGCTGACTAACAGCCGGCTGTGTCACCCATTCCAGACTCACTCACCACCGCATTCACGCATATGAGGAAGTCCACATACTCCCGGGAGTAACACACACTAGGCCACCGCACTGGCAGCGCACTTTTGTACTCCAAGATTTCGGAATTCCCTCCTGTGGTAGCAGTTTTTCTAAAATGTCACTTGCAGGGACAGCTCACCTCCCGCCGGCAGGCCATGTCATGAGCTTGTTAGTAAGCGCTATAGGTGTAAGTGGGCATAAGCATTAGTTCATGCATTGCGTAGCAATCTGTGGGGTCTGCCACTGCGGGCTCTCACCATCCCTCCGTGCGCAGAACTTCCCTCAGCCGGCCTGTTACACAGCCCCTCTTTGCTTGCCGTCCTTGCTCTGTCCACTCCGCGCTGCATACAGCTCCACCGCTCATCAGCCAGCCGCTCGGTGCACGCTATCCCAGCATGTAACAAACACAGCCGTGTGGGAGCTGGAAGTGACGTCACCGCCTCTGCTCAGTTCATCACTAGTATCGGCCGCCCACCGGCCTTCGTCAGATGATGGTGGGCGGCTGTTTCAACCTTGCTTAAAACAATCCCAGCATTCTTTCCAATTTGCATACTCCTCCCCTCTGCTTTCTTAAAGAGACGTATGCCTCATTTACAATTAGTATGTTCAAAGTCATTTCTCGATCATCTGGGGGAATTCCAATGTGTCTTATGGTTTCCTATACTGCTTTATTTCTGAGACAGCTTAACTTAGATTAGATCTTCTTTAGGGTGCTCCAGCACTACCATTCTATTATATTCTTACAGACATCATGCTTGACAGACAACCCTGAGGGGTTTTGCTGTGCTCTTGCACAATAAGCTATATTTAACGTCTGGGCAGCGAAGGAAACTTTACAATCATCCGAGCTATCCCAACAATATCCTGCGCCCAAACTATCTGTTTTGTGCACCCTATTCGGGGAGCCAGTGGGGAATATGTTATCCTAGAATGCAAAATCGATACACCACTGTCTACTATACAAATACACTTTATTTTCCATTGCTAATACAAAACCCCTCACAACCCATTAAAAAGCAGATCTGCGGAGTTCTTCCTAAGCTGACTAACAGCCGGCTGTGTCACCCATTCCAGACTCACTCACCACCGCATTCACTCTGTCAAATTGAATCTAGCTGGATATTTAGATTGAATACTGTAATCCCATATGGCCTTAATTCTGACCTCCCCTTGGCACCTTTCTTGCCCCAATGAAGTAATAGGATGAGTAACACTAGGAGGTCTTTAGAACATAACGCGTGATAAACGCGGTCAGTAGGCGGTCAGCACCTGATATAGTTCAGACAGTGAGTGCGGGTGAGTGGTCTGCATGATGTCTGTAAGAATATAATAGAATGGTAGTGCTGGAGCACCCTAAAGAAGATCTAATCTAAGTTAAGCTGTCTCAGAAATAAAGCAGTATAGGAAACCATAAGACACATTGGAATTCCCCCAGATGATCGAGAAATGACTTTGAACATACTAATTGTAAATGAGGCATACGTCTCTTTAAGAAAGCAGAGGGGAGGAGTATGCAAATTGGAAAGAATGCTGGGATTGTTTTAAGCAAGGTTGAAACAGCCGCCCACCATCATCTGACGAAGGCCGGTGGGCGGCCGATACTAGTGATGAACTGAGCAGAGGCGGTGACGTCACTTCCAGCTCCCACACGGCTGTGTTTGTTACATGCTGGGATAGCGTGCACCGAGCGGCTGGCTGATGAGCGGTGGAGCTGTATGCAGCGCGGAGTGGACAGAGCAAGGACGGCAAGCAAAGAGGGGCTGTGTAACAGGCCGGCTGAGGGAAGTTCTGCGCACGGAGGGATGGTGAGAGCCCGCAGTGGCAGACCCCACAGATTGCTACGCAATGCATGAACTAATGCTTATGCCCACTTACACCTATAGCGCTTACTAACAAGCTCATGACATGGCCTGCCGGCGGGAGGGGAGCTGTCCCTGCAAGTGACATTTTAGAAAAACTGCTACCACAGGAGGGAATTCCGAAATCTTGGAGTACAAAAGTGCGCTGCCAGTGCGGTGGCCTAGTGTGTGTTACTCCCGGGAGTATGTGGACTTCCTCATATGTGTGAATGCGGTGGTGAGTGAGTCTGGAATGGGTGACACAGCCGGCTGTTAGTCAGCTTAGGAAGAACTCCGCAGATCTGCTTTTTAATGGGTTGTGAGGGGTTTTGTATTAGCAATGGAAAATAAAGTGTATTTGTATAGTAGACAGTGGTGTATCGATTTTGCATTCTAGGATAACATATTCCCCACTGGCTCCCCGAATAGGGTGCACAAAACAGATAGTTTGGGCGCAGGATATTGTTGGGATAGCTCGCATGCTGGTTCTGGGGCCCCGGGCAGTGAGAGTTCCCAGGGCCCCAGGCTGGCTTGTGCACCATTGTTTTTATTTTATTTTTTTTTATTCTTGGTTGCTTTGAGATGAAAGAAAGCCTATCAGTTCACCAAACTTAACTAATAACCTTGCTGGACATCTTGGCCATCCTTGCACTAAGCTAAACCACGCCCCTCATATTGTCTGTCCCACCTGCTGCAGAGTGACATTATAAAGCCATACTGATCAATCTGAATTTGGCAATAGACTGTTAGCCAATGTCTGTATGTGCAACCCTCACATCTCCTCACACCCAGTCTGCATCAGTATGGCTGACCTCAGAGATGGAACCACACCTCATACAGCCCTCACATCTCCTCACACCCAGGCTGCTCCAGTATGGCTGACTTCAGAGATGGAACCTCACCTCATACAGCCCTCACATCTCCTCACACCCAGTCTGCTCCAGTATGGCTGACCTCAGAGATGGAACCTCACCTCATACAGCCCTCACATCTCCTCACACCCAGTCTGCTCCAGTATGGCTGACCTCAGAGATGGAACCTCACCTCATACAGCCCTCACATCTCCTCACACCCAGTCTGCTCCAGTATGGCTGACCTCAGAGATGGAACCGCACCTCATACAGCCCTCACATCTCCTCACACCCAGTCTGCTCCAGTATGGCTGACCTCAGAGATGGAACCGCACCTCATACAGCCCTCACATCTCCTCACACCCAGTCTGCTCCAGTATGGCTGACCTCAGAGATGGAACCGCACCTCATACAGCCCTCACATCTCCTCACACCCAGTCTGCTCCAGTATGGCTGACCTCAGAGATGGAACACCACCTCATACAGCCCTCACATCTCCTCACACCCAGTCTGCTCCAGTATGGCTGACTTCAGAGATGGAACCGCACCTCATACAGCCCTCACATCTCCTCACACCCAGTCTGCTCCAGTATGGCTGACCTCAGAGATGGAACCGCACCTCATACAGCCCTCACATCTCCTCACACCCAGTCTGCTCCAGTATGGCTGACCTCAGAGATGGAACACCACCTCATACAGCCCTCACATCTCCTCACACCCAGTCTGCTCCAGTATGGCTGACTTCAGAGATGGAACCGCACCTCATACAGCCCTCACATCTCCTCACACCCAGTCTGCTCCAGTATGGCTGACCTCAGAGATGGAACCGCACCTCATACAGCCCTCACATCTCCTCACACCCAGTCTGCTCCAGTATGGCTGACCTCAGAGATGGAACCACACCTCATACAGCCCTCACATCTCCTCACACCCAGTCTGCTCCAGTATGGCTGACCTCAGAGATGGAACCACACCTCATACAGCCCTCACATCTCCTCACACCCAGTCTGCTCCAGTATGGATGACCTCAGAGATGGAACACCACTTCATACAGCCCTCACATCTCCTCACACCCAGTCTGCTCCAGTATGGCTGACCTCAGAGATGGAACCGCACCTCATACAGCCCTCACATCTCCTCACACCCAGTCTGCTCCAGTATGGCTGACCTCAGAGATGGAACCGCACCTCATACAGCCCTCACATCTCCTCACACCCAGTCTGCTCCAGTATGGCTGACTTCAGAGATGGAACCACACCTCATACAGCCCTCACATCTCCTCACACCCAGTCTGCTCCAGTATGGCTGACCTCAGAGATGGAACCGCACCTCATACAGCACTCACATCTCCTCACACCCAGTCTGCTCCAGTATGGCTGACCTCAGAGATGGAACCGCACCTCATACAGCCCTCACATCTCCTCACACCCAGTCTGCTCCAGTATGGCTGACCTCAGAGATGGAACCCGCACCTCATACAGCCCTCACATCTCCTCACACCCAGTCTGCTCCAGTATGGCTGACCTCAGAGATGGAACCGCACCTCATACAGCCCTCACATCTCCTCACACCCAGTCTGCTTCAGTATGGCTGATCTCAGAGATGGAACCACACCTCATACAGCCCTCACATCTCCTCACACCCAGTCTGCTCCAGTATGGCTGACCTCAGAGATGGAACCACACCTCATACAGCCCTCACATCTCCTCACACCCAGTCTGCTCCAGTATGGCTGACCTCAGAGATGGAACCGCACCTCATACAGCCCTCACATCTCCTCACACCCAGTCTGCTCCAGTATGGCTGACCTCAGAGATGGAACCACACCTCATACAGCCCTCACCTCTCCTCACACCCAGTCTGCTCCAGTATGGCTGACCTCAGAGATGGAACACCACCTCATACAGCCCTCACATCTCCTCACACCCAGTCTGCTCCAGTATGGCTGACCTCAGAGATGGAACCACACCTCATACAGCCCTCACATCTCCTCACACCCAGTCTGCTCCAGTATGGCTGACCTCAGAGATGGAACACCACCTCATACAGCCCTCACATCTCCTCACACCCAGTCTGCTCCAGTATGGCTGACTTCAGAGATGGAACCACACCTCATACAGCCCTCACATCTCCTCACACCCAGTCTGCTCCAGTATGGCTGACCTCAGAGATGAAACCACACCTCATACAGCCCTCACATCTCCTCACACCCAGTCTGCTCCAGTATGGCTGACCTCAGAGATGGAACCGCACCTCATACAGCCCTCACATCTCCTCACACCCAGTCTGCTCCAGTATGGCTGACCTCAGAGATGGAACCACACCTCATACAGCCCTCACATCTCCTCACACCCAGTCTGCTCCAGTATGGCTGACCTCAGAGATGGAACCGCACCTCATACAGCCCTCACATCTCCTCACACCCAGTCTGCTCCAGTATGGCTGACCTCAGAGATGGAACCACACCTCATACAGCCCTCACATCTCCTCACACCCAGTTTGCTCCAGTATGGCTGACCTCAGAGATAGAACACCACCTCATACAGCCCTCACATCTCCTCACACCCAGTCTGCTCCAGTATGGCTGACTTCAGAGATGGAACCACACCTCATACAGCCCTCACATCTCCTCACACCCAGTCTGCTCCAGTATGGCTGACCTCAGAGATGGAACCACACCTCATACAGCCCCCACATCTCCTCACACCCAGTCTGCTCCAGTATGGCTGATTTCAGAGATGGAACCTGTGAAAGTCACTTACTTATCAATACACCAAGATTTCAAAAAATATGTCAGGAGATGAAAAGAAAAACAAGATATGGCTTTATTCAAAAATATCACATGTATACATGAGGGAAACCAAGTGAGCCTAGTAAAAGGATTGAGGCAGTTAAGGTTTCTGGCTTCACTTCCGCTGTGCATTGATTCTTATACCACAAATGACGTAGTCATGATGTGCTTTACTCGTCCAATAATAATGTACATTTACGAGAGTCTCTCTTTTTACACCCTAAGAGGGTGGAGGATTCTCACAGCCTTGCACCTGCTCTCGATTCCAGTAAACAATCTCTTCAACATCCTGTTCACATAGATACATCAAGGTCATGGCTTGTGGGACTCGACTCATCTGAGATGGGAGTTGCAGTACCAGGCACTCCTTATCTTTTTAGACATTCCTAAGAAGAAGAAAAAACTCACACAGTACTAGATCTTGACTAAAGCATGTCAGCAATGGAAAATTTTGAGTCTAACGTTAAAGGGTAACGCTACTCATCTGAATCATCTGTGTTACATTGGCCTTATTAAACATTTGTGTCACCTTATATCTATTAAGTGCATATCTATGAAACTTGGATTAACATACAGCTATGACATTAACATACCCCCCTGTTGCACATATATATGTATAAGGTGGCAAGGGGTTCAACTACCTAGACTTGAAACACTTCTTAAAGAGAACCCGAGGTGGGTTTGAAGAATATTACCTGCATACAGAGGCTGGATCTGCCTATACAGCCCAGCCTCTGTTGCTATCCCAAACCCCCCTAAGGTCCCCCTGCACTCTGCAATCCTTCATAAATCACAGCCACGCTGCTGACAAACAGCTTGTCAGAGCTGGCTGTGTTTATCTCTATAGTGTCAGTCTGCTGCTCTCCCCGCCTCCTGCAGAACTCCAGTCCCCGCCTGCATCCTTGCCCTCCCTGCTGATTGGAGGGAAGGGATTGGGGCAGGGACCGGAGCTATGCAGGAGGCGGGGGAGCAGCTGAGACTGACACTACAGATGTAAACACAGCCTCACAGCATGGCTGTGATTTATGAGGGATTGCAGAGTGCAGGGGGACCTTAGTGGGGTTTGGGATAGCAACAGAGGCTGGGCTGTATAGGCAGATCCAGCCTCTGTATGCAGATAACATTCTTTAAACACACCTCGGGTTCTCTTTAAGTAATGGAAGCTAGCAGTTGCCTTCTTTGTAGCCTTGTAGCATTGCAAAATATATATATGTATTTATATGACACCTAATGCTTCTAGGATACTATCTTATCCACTATCAGACAATCTACACAACTGAGAAGTCAATTTTTGGGAATTTGTGCTTTCCCATAAAGATGTCCTCCTCCTCACTGTCATTGTGTTCCTCATGTTGGAATGAAAACATGGCTGCATCAGTTTTCTGCTTTATGAAACTGCCCACGTATTTTCTGGCCAGGGGTATGACACAACAAGCAAAAAAACTGAACATGAGTATCACAATAAGTATCATGGTACCAACATTTTTTAGGAAACCCTTCCAGTCTCCAAACCAGTCATTGAACCATTTTGTAAAGGAATCTGATACACCAGAATTTCTTTTTAACTCGTCTGATAGGTCAGTCAGTTTCCTCAAAGCTTCTGTCACCCGTCCATCAGGGCCAGTTTCACTGGGAATGTAGGTACAGCAGGCCCCGCCCAGTCCCAGAAATTTGCAAACTCCTCCTTTCTCAGCAAGCATCATGTCCAGACTCATTCTGTTCTGAAATGTCATTTTGGAGTTTGGGCCTAACTCATTACTTATGCCCTGCAGAGCATCACGTGTAAAATTCACAAATCTTTGCTGATTGTAATATATGTAGTTTATCCACTCCACGTTTTTGTTAATGGTGATCTGTGGAATTAAAGACTCAAACCCTGCCCACACTGGGTTTCTGGCTTTAAATTCATCTGGAACCCCTCTGGGGACACCTATTGCATCCAAATAAACATGTGGGTCCAGGTTACCTTTAAGTTCTCTCTTAAAGATCTTGTGGGCTTCTTTTTCAAAATCTTGGTCACTCTCTCTAAACATATGTATGGGCATAATGAGTTTGGCCAGTGTACAGTGACCTTTCCACACTGCTGGCAATCTAGGACGTAATTTAAGATCACCGCACAACCAGTAGATATCACCAAGGGAGTGTGTCTGATGAAATAGTAGGAAAGGGTCTGCTTGTTTCATTACAGCACAGTAACCAGGGGGAAATTCACCCACATCTACTCCACCTGAATTCGTACTGTTATAACAAGTATAGTTTCCCTTGTACACAGTTGCTGAGTGGTCTATTTGATCGGGGGTACCTTCCTTCAATGGGTATCGGTCAATCCACATTTTACAGAGTGGATCTGTTGTGGCTGGGGTTTGACCCTTACTCCTATAGAGTGACAGAAAACATGTCTCACCCCCTTCTGGAAGGGGAAGTGGCACAGTGCCAAAGTGTGGCCTTGCTCCTGCACATACATAACAATCTGACATATTGTTTTGTTTGGCTGTGTACCTCATCCATTCAAGCCACATGTTAGTATCTGAATATCCTGTCTCCATGGCAATGGTCTCCTCAAATGTAGGGTTAGCCAGGGCCTGTACCCAAGGTTCCTGATCCTCATGCTCCATGACTCTAAACTCAGGGTTTTTGTACATGTCCCTGAGCGAAAACTTCCCCAGAGGCCCCCCTGTATACCCTGGGACATGCATGCCTATCACATATGTTCCTGCATCTCCAGGGCTTGGGTTTTCTATATTCAGGGTCAGGCGCTGGGAACTATCTATTTGTTTTCCGGGCATACAGGCTCCCCCAGCTGTTGTTAAGGTCATCCTTGAGCGAAGGGGCACCCCATTTTTGTCCACCCGAGTCATGGCAGGATCAGGTCTATATCCCCAGTCAGTACCTGTGTTCCAGGCAGCTGCTTCCCAAGAACTACATTTATACCCCCAATGGTCATCAGTCACGCAAATAAAAAATTGTCCTTTTTTATAAAGGCTGCAGTGCCAATTACAACGTTGCACAACCTGGCAGTAGTCAAAGGTGTAAGTCGCCACTTGTATTTGTGAAGAATTATACCAGAACACTAAGCTCTGGTGTTCTCTTGTTACAGCAACCTGTCCTCTTCGCATCAGTCCTATATTTATGGCATCCCGTTTAACCCTTGGTCGGTTGTGAGTTACATTATTAGTTTGTGGAAAGGCTGGAGGAGGTGTTTGAAAATGTTCTAGGGCTTCCAACACTATCCACAATGTCCCAATGAAAAGCATAGCAATAATGACTCCCTTTCCACTTGGAGTGTTAAAGTATCCTGTATCCAAGATCCCCATTTTTTTTTTTTTTTTTTTTTTTAAAGACAATTACTCTGAGAATTAAACGGGCCCCCAACTCTCCCTAATCTAGCTCCTCAGTTATCCTGTTCAGGGCTTGTGCCCGCTTTGAATGGAGGAAAATCTCTAATATTCCCTCCACCCGCTGTGACGTTGTCTTGACTGGAGCTCAGGCAAATGTTCCTCACACTCCAGGGCCCAGGAGCCAACACCTACCGTCACAGGATGCTGTCTATTCTGTCCCTGAACCGGGAATGGGTGCCCTTTCGCAGTGAGTTAAATGTATCCACAAACTTTTTTCGGCTATTCTGACCGCTGTGGGTGTGGCCAGCAATACTTGGTAAGGACCCTCCCACCGTGGGGTGTTCCAATGTTTTCTTTTAATTGTACCATTTGTTCTTTCCACATCTCCTGCTGACTGTGGGTGATAACTACAATGGTGTCTAACGTTTATGCACAAAGTAACTGTCAACTGTTTAATGATATCATTCACAAAATGGCTACCATTGTCACTGATGATTTTTTCTGGTATGCCCCATCTCGGAATAATATCTCTTGTCAGCGCTTTTGCAACTTTGAGTGCATCAGCTTTTGCAGTGGGAAAGACTTCCACCCACCCCGAGAATATATCTAGCACCACTAGAGCATATTTCTTTCCCTCTGCAGGGGTGAGTTCAATGTAATCCAGTGCAATGGTATGAAAGGGGTAATGTGGTGTAGGTGTTTTACCAATAGGTGGCTTTAATCCCTTTCCTGTGTTGTGCTGGGCACATACAGTGCATTGTGAGACAAACTTCTTAAAAAAGGTGCTTATGCCCGGACAGTAAAAATATTTGGTGGCTGTAGCCATCATACCACCCGTTGAGACATGGGTGACCCCATGTAACACAAGAGCCAATAATCTGTACAAAAGTCTGGGAAGGCATAAGGCATCATTGACACAGAGGAGGCCGCTATCATTAACTGTTGCATGTGCTCTTTGCCACTGAGACTTTTCAGCTGCTGGTGCATTGCTCTGGAATTCCACTAAGAGATCAGTGGTGATCGCTGCAGAGGATGGAATGATGAGAGGGGGGGGGGGGGGACTGCTGGCAGAGGGGGATCTGTGTCAGGGAGTGAAGGGGAGGCGGCAGCTGTGGTGGGCAGAAGGGATGGGAGGTGATGGCTCAGAAATTGGAAGAGGGCGCAGCGCCGCCAATTTCGCCTCAGCATCTGCAAGATTGTTGCCACGGGTAACGTCAGAGTCATCACGCATGTGTGCCATGCATTTTACCACAGCTACCTACGAGGGCAGCAGTACACTATCAAGGAGCTGTTGCAATAAGTCTTTATGGCGGACTGGTTTCCCAGCCGCAGTTAACATGCCACGGTTCCTCCACTGTGCAGCGTAGGTATGACAAGCAGAGAACGCATACTGGCTGTCAGTGTAAACAGTGAGAACCTCACCCTCGTGCAGCGCACAGGCTCGAGTGAGTGCATGAATCTCTGCAGCTTGTGCGGAGTAGGAGATTGGTAAAGGACCAGACTCCAAAACAGCATCCAGGGTAACAACAGCATATCCCACTCTATTCACTCCTAAGGCATCTTTGGAGGCAGAGCCATCGACAAAGACGAGTGTACTTCCAGGTATTGGTTCGGACTTCAGGTCTTCTCTGAGTAGAAAGACCTTTTGTGACTCTGTGACACAATCATGCTGAGGCTCATCACCCTCTGCAGCGGGGGTCGGGAGTAAAGTTGCTAGGTTGAGTGTGGTACAGCGTTTCACTGTAAGGTGAGGCTGACCCAGCAAAGTGGCAGTGCAATACAAGTGACGGGCAGGAGCAAGTAACGTCATTGTATCCCGCAACAAAAGAGCATGCACTGCGTGGGGGACAAGAACCTCTAGTGGATGGTAGAGGACCAGGGTGGCCGTTATGTCGACAGCCATCCCAGCAGCAATAACAGATTGTACACAGGACGGCAAAGCACATGCAACCTGATCCAAAGGCTTAGAATAAAAACCTAGCGGCCTCTGTTTGTCTCCCCAAGTTTGTGTCATCACAGCTGTCATGCATTTATCTTTGCAATCAACATACAGTTTAAAAACCTTCGTGTAATCAGGGAAGGCTAAAACCAGGGGATCTTGCAGCGCAGACTTACACCTCTGAAATGCCATAGTCAAGTCATCTGTCCAGGTGACTTTGTCAGTCATTGCCAACATTGTCAGCTTCTTCAGGTCGTTTAGTCAGGTGTATCAGCATTCCCGTGGTCTGGAGGTGGCGTGGGCATTAAATGCCCTCACCACTTCCTTCTTTCCACTTGTTCAATAGAATCCCGGCCGTGTCCCAACGTCCCCACTTCGGTTTGTACAGTGAAGCATGAGGGGCGGAGTTCGGGACAGCAAACAGCTCATCCTGCAGGATGCCGTCTGTCTCAACACTGTCCCAGCCTGGGATTGAAACCTCATACAGAACATAACCTTCTGCATTCTCCCATAGTCCGGTAATCTCTACACAGACTTTTCTCCTCATCGGGTACTTTTGCTCATAGTCCAAATCCCTGCATCCATTTGCTATGTAATGTGTGGTGACGTGTACCACGCATACTACCTCCTGAAATGTATCAGCCGGACCTGCATCCTGCTGCATCCATTGCAGGAGTGAATTTGGCAGAATAATACCGTACCAATGCACGTCAGGTGCTTCTGCCATAGGAGCACGATGGATCTGCAGTGACTCTGGACCGGGAGCAATAGTCAACTTCAAATCACCAATCAAGTCTCTGTCACACAGATTAATTGGGCACCTTGCAGAAATTATGAAACTGCAAAACACAGCTCTGCCTGACTTTTCATCTAAAACCTGCAACGGTTTAGTGGTTGGGGACACTTCAAACCCACCACCGGCATTTCGTGTTACAACTGTACCCAACCTTTCCCACGGGATATTTAAACCAGTCCCAAGGACAGACCTACATGCACCAGTGTCAACTAAAAACTTGATTCTAACACTTGATACAGACAAGAGGATTTCAGGCTTTTTTGTGTCAGCATAATCAATGTCAATCACAATAGTGTCACGGCTCAACTCTTCCCTGCCTAGTCATGCAGACTGGGTTTGTTGCTTGGTTTGATTGGCCGTATTCTCTGGGCAGTCTCGTGCAATGTGATCCCGCTTTCCACAAATGAAACATTCCCCTCTTTCTCGTTTTCCAGCATAGTCACGCACAAATCTACGGGGACGGGGACGCGAGACATCTCCGCTGTATGCACCCTCCTCTCCCATGCCCTGGTTTTAGGTGGACAAGGAATAGGAGGCTGCCACAGCAGGACGTCTCTTCTGTCCCCGCTTCTTTTTTTCTATCAGAATTTTCTCCGCATGCCTGGCATACTCCAAAAACTCTGTCACACTGCACGTCTGCCATGTAATCAAATGTTTATGGATTGTCCACTGTAATTCTTCCTTTAAAGCCCTATCAATCTGTGCTTTGAGCTGTTGTTCCCATGGTGTAGTGCCATCAAGCACTGCAGGTTTCTGCAACCCACTGTATTTTTCAAAAGCATCCATGACCCGTGCAACCAGATCATCCACACTTTCGTTTGCTTTCTGGGAAATTGTAGAAAGCTTGGTAAAATCTGGGGTGATCTTATAAAATGTTATCATTCGTTGGATCAATTCATCCCACCTGGTGGTTAAGGTTGTGCTTTCCCAACCCAACTCTGCTGGCGGGTCAGTCGCAAGTCGTCCAGGCCCCCATGCACTCCAATTACCCTCGATGTTAACCCATCCAGTACCACAGACTCTTCTCACAACTCTTTCACATTCAGTGGCAGTCAGCTTAAAACTCCGCCTCAACTCAGTCAGTTGTTTAACACATTCAACCACATCCTCTCTCGGGCTAGGTATAGTCTTAATTGCATTCAACATGTCGTCCTCTGTCCAGGGTCTGTAAACATGTATGGTTTGCCCTGCTCCGTTTGGGAGCTCTATCATAGGCATTTGCATTGCGGGTTCAGGGTTGCACTTTTCAGTAGGCACTGAAATGGTCACTGCTGGCTGTCGCAATGTGGTGGAAGATGGGTAAGGTAATAGGGCGGAACCCGGGAGCTGTGACATGGCTGCCATCGGGTGAATAAAGATGGCGCCTGGATTATAGGAAGGAAGTTGAGGGTGTGGAAGTGGTGGGTAAATGTTGGTATATTTCGGTGGGGTCTGAGATGGCTGTTCTTCACTATTTGCACTTACTCTCAGATCTCCCGTTGTCACAGCTAACTGATCAACCTCCTGTTTGATGTTCGAGGCTGAGGATGCTCTGCCTCAGGTTCCTGAGGTTCTTCGTCCCCGCAACTGTCTATCAGACGTTGTCACCTCAGTTTGTCTATTAACAGGTTTGGACTTAGTGGGCTCACTGATGTTTCCTGTACTTGAGGAGCGAGCTGGATGTCCTGACTTATGGTCTGGACCCTGCTGAGGGGATTGGGATCTCTGCCTCAGCCTTTGTGCTGCTCCAGCCTCAGCTCCAGCTCCATGCACATCTCCACTGTCACTATCACTTTCACTTTCAACATTCTGTACAGTCACGCTATGACCATATTCACCCTCCAAATCACTCGCTTTCTTTCCAAAATAAAAGGAGCACAGTTCCCTCTTACGCTTGTCAGCTTCATCTCGCCATTCTCTCGCCAATTGCAAACCATATTTATTCTGCAAAGTCAATTTCCCTTTACTTCTCTCCTCTATAGCCTTTATCAATGCCCTGCATTGTTTTGGGTGCAAATGGCCCGGGAATTTGAACATCTCATGCCAGACCTCGCATTTCTCTGTCAAGCGGGGGTCTTTACGGTGCATGAGAAGTTCATTATCCGTTGCACGGAGAAGTTGAGCTTTAGTTACATTTTGCCCCATCCTGCCTGACAATTCTATTCCGGGGCACCTGTGATCTGTTTCCTATGATATAACTGCTCAGTATGGCTGACCTCAGAGATGGAACCTCACCTCATACAGCCCTCACATCTCCTCACACCCAGTCTGCTCCAGTATGGCTGACCTCAGAGATGGAACCGCACCTCATACAGCCCTCACATCTCCTCACACCCAGTCTGCTCCAGTATGGCTGACCTCAGAGATGGAACCACACCTCATACAGCCCCCACATCTCATCACACCCAGTCTTCTCCAGTATGGCTGATTTCAGAGATGGAACCTCACCTCATACATCCCTCACATCTCACACCCAGTCTGCTCCAGTATGGCTGACCTCAGAGATGGAACCGCATCTCATACAGCCCTCACATCTCCTCACACCCAGTCTGCTCCAGTATGGCTGACCTCAGAGATGGAACCGCACCTCATACAGCCCTCACATCTCCTCACACCCAGTCTGCTCCAGTATGGCTGACCTCAGAGATGGAACCACACCTCATACAGCCCCCACATCTCATCACACCCAGTCTTCTCCAGTATGGCTGATTTCAGAGATGGAACCTCACCTCATACATCCCTCACATCTCACACCCAGTCTGCTCCAGTATGGCTGACCTCAGATATTGGAACCACACCTCATAAAGGCCTCACATCTCCTCACACCCAGTCTGCTCCAGTATGGCTGACCTCAGAGATGGAACCACACCTCATACAGCCCTCACATCCCCTCACACCCAGTCTGCTCCTGTATGGCTGACCTCAGAGATGGAACCTCACCTCATACAGCCCTCACATCTCCTCACACCCAGTCTGCTCCAGTATGGCTGACCTCAGAGGTGGAACCACACCTCATACAGCCCCCACATCTCATCACACCCAGTCTTCTCCAGTATGGCTGATTTCAGAGATGGAACCTCACCTCATACATCCCTCACATCTCACACCCAGTCTGCTCCAGTATGGCTGACCTCAGATATTGGAACCACACCTCATAAAGGCCTCACATCTCCTCACACCCAGTCTGCTCCAGTATGGCTGACCTCAGAGATGGAACCACACCTCATACAGCCCTCACATCCCCTCACACCCAGTCTGCTCCTGTATGGCTGACCTCAGAGATGGAACCTCACCTCATACAGCCCTCACATCTCCTCACACCCAGTCTGCTCCAGTATGGCTGACCTCAGAGGGCTGTATGAAGTGTAGGTCCATCTCTGAGGTCAGCCATACTGGAGCAGACTGGGTGTGTGGAGATGTGAGGGCTGAATGAGGTGCGGTTTCATCTCTGAGGTCAGCCATACTGGAGCAGACTGGGTGTGAAGGCTGTATGAGGTGTGGTTCGTTCTCTGAGGTCAGCCATAATGGAGCAGACTGGGTGTGAGGAGATGTGAGGGCTGTATGAGGTGTGGTTCGTTCTCTGAGGTCAGCCATACTGGCACAGTGCACATGTGAGGAGATATGATGGCTCTGTGACATGTGAGATCATTCATCTGAGAGAACCTTGTTGACTAGCCTGTGCTATGAAATCTGAACTCGTGCTGATTCTGTTCATAGGTGTAGAAGGATCTTTTCCTGGGTTCATTTAGGCTCTGTATGGTCTAGTAAATAAAGTGTTTGATTATTGGTGTCTGGTGATAAATATTTTATGATATGAGATTGGTAATGATAAATATTTTTTATGCCTACAGATTTACTTACAGAAGCCTCCAGTGGATGTCTCACTCCAATATGTCAGAATTCCCAGTTCTGCCAGCAGGACCATGTTAGAGACACCAGCTCAGATCCACGTGAACTACAGGCAACTGGGACATCTTCGCATTTTAAAAACGATTTGCCCTCATGTGAAGATGGACATCTCCAGCCTGACATCTCTTCTACACCCACCAATCATATAATTTACTCAAGTACTCTGATTAAGGAGGAACCTCCCCTGTATACAGAAGGGCATGCAGACACGCACCATGCACAATTTCTACCTACTTCACTTAAGGATGAACCTCACATCGAAAAACCAAGAAGTCCTTCACTCACTGATGTGGCTGCCTTCATGGAATCTTCCCACTTTCCATCTTCTGATATGAAAGCAGAGTCCTGTGCTTTTGATGATGGAAGTAACTCTCATAAGTTTGAATCCACGATTAGACATGATCTAGCATATCCTTGCTCCATAAGAGAAGCCATCGTCCAGGACAGAACTAGCTGTTTTCCACTAGATCCCAGCAAGTTCACTCCAGTTGTTGTCAAGAAGGAAGACTCTTCGAGTAATGAGGAAACTCCCCAGGACAGCAACAACTGCACATCAATACGTAGGGAACCATCTGTTAATGAGGAGACAGATTCCTCTGAAGAAGACAATGTGGACCCGTATGTCCCCTCTAGACACAGGGAGATCAGAGCAGGGATAAGTCTTAACACTCAGAATGACCCAAACTTAAGTACTTTCCAACAAACCCCCACGACTGGTCCGGTTTTCAGATGCCACGAGTGTGATGAATGTTTCGCTGCTAAACGGGACTTGGATGAACACCACGTCGTTCACAAAGGGAAGAAGCCCCGTGTTTGTTCCCACTGTGGGAAGAGCTTCTCCTATCAGTCGCAGCTTCTCATTCATGAGAGGACCCACACAGGTGAAAAACCGTTCAGCTGCAAGGACTGTGGCAAGTGCTTCAACCAGTATGTCCACCTGGCCATCCACCAGATGAGCCACACCGGGGTGAAGCCTTTCACCTGCAACGAGTGTGGCAAGAGCTTCAACCGGAAGACCACACTGACCATCCACCAGCGAGTCCACACCGGGGAGAAGCCCTTCTACTGTGCCGACTGTGGAAAACACTTCAGCACCAGCTCCAACCTCATCAAACACCAGCGAGTCCATACAGGGGAGAAACCATACTCGTGTCTGGACTGTGGGGAGCTCTTCGTTCATTACACGCAGCTTATCCGCCATCAGGCTAGCCATCTGCCGGAGAAGTAGTGTTCCTGCTCGGAGTGTGGGAAGTCTTTTCACACACAAGTCACAATATATCAAACACAAGGGAATTCACCGGAAGGATAATAAGGCATTCTTACATCTACTGGTGTATTAGTCCACTCACTCAGGGAAACAGACGTCTGTGAGGCCAGAGCATGAA
Organism: Hyperolius riggenbachi; assembly: GCF_040937935.1. Classification (NCBI taxonomy): domain Eukaryota; kingdom Metazoa; phylum Chordata; class Amphibia; order Anura; family Hyperoliidae; genus Hyperolius; species Hyperolius riggenbachi. The sequence continues at coordinate 288,803,578 of NC_090655.1, read as the reverse complement.
AAGGACTCATGGAAAGCTCACATGGGGGCAGGACTACAGCTTCAGGCTTCTTAGAGCCCTCTGCTGATCAGAAGAGAGAAGCTCCCCATGGACAGAAGGTGAACAGATGTGTCTCCAAGCATCGGAGGGCTTTACAGCGGGAGGTGAACAACATTCCAGTTCTCTGAATGGCTAATGTTGCATACGACACTCTGCCAATCTCGTCAGGCATTTCAGAGGTCACAACCAAAAGGATTCTGCTGAGGATCCTAAAGTGCATTGAAATTAATTCTGTAGAAGAAGCAATTCATAAGTGGTGTGTCTGTATACTATGTCCACTGCAGATAGGGGGCGCCTTCCTTCTCCAGTGCTAAAAAAAACAAATAGGATGAGCTACAACTTTCCAAGATGGAGAACCTTCTGGTGGCCTGAGCAGGGGTCGCTATATGTCTAAGGCATGGTCTGCAGAGAAGGCCAGTGGTGGGATTGGGTTTCTCATGTTGTCAGTGAACAGGACTCTCCTAAGAATTACAATACGGCAAGAGAATTATGTGTGAATGGTGTCTTTTCATGGGTAAAAGACCCATATCTTCTGGGACAGTGGTGAGACCTTCAATTGTTTGAAGTATGAGGGTAAAGCTCACGTCCGGGCAGCTGCTCTGCTGCGGTGCCTTGCTTCAGCGCGATCGCGGGCTCGCCCCCGTGGTGTCCCCCGGTAGCCCTGGGATCAGTGAACGGGAACATGGTTCTCGATCACCGATCCGTGTGCCGCGCAGAAAAACCGAAGCGCTCTTACAAGTGGCTTCAGTCTTTCTGCGCGTCAAAATTTCCGCGTCCCCCTTGTGCTTCCGCTTAGCGAGAAGCACAAGGAGGGAAAAAAAAAACTGAAGGTGGCCATCTTGTTGCCAAATAGTAAAACTACATCTACATATTTTTTACATTACAATTTACACATACAACAATATTAAAAAATAACTGTTTATTTCCCACACCAAAATATTACCCAAATAAAATTTTTAATGGGAAAAAAACATTACAATTAGTTACCTAAGGGTCTGAACATTTTAAATATGCATTTGAAGGGGGTATACTACGAACATTTTTTAAATTATAAGCTTGTAAATAGTGATGGACGCAAAACAGAAACAATGCACCTTTATTTCCAAATAAAATATTGGCGCCATACGTTGTGATAGGGACAAAAGAAAAAGCGTGGAGTGTTAATTGCCTTTAAAGATTCCCTGGGTTTTGAACTTACAGAGGTTTATAATAGTCCTGATGGAAGACTGGTAGTAGTGAGAGGGAAAATTAATCTAGAGGAATTTACCTTTGCATGTGTATATTCACCTAATAAACATCAAGCCAATTTTCTCAATAAAAAATTAAAAAAAATAAAAAATTTAACAAAAGGTTCCCTGATTATATCAGGTGACCTAAACGCAGTTACAGACCCAACCATCGATTGTACTGCTGGAAAGAGGAAATCTTCTGCGGTTATTCAGTCCACTTTAGTCAACAATGAGCTGTATGACACATGGAGATGCTTGCACCCTGGGGACAGACAATATTCCTTTCACTCAGCCATATACCATTCTTTTACTAGAATAGACCACATATTAACAGATAATTTTTCACTCCCATTAGTATCAAAATAGAGATAGGAACTAGAATATGGTCAGACCATGCTCCTATTACAGCTAAAATTAAACTAAAAAGCACCCCCAATAGCTCTAATTTTAATTGGAAAATGAACAAAATAGTCTTAAATTCAGAAACAACTTCCCCAATCATTAAAAATAATCTAGAAGAGTTCTTTTCCCTTAATGATACAGAAGGTATATCTAAAGTTACGTTATGGAATGCACATAAGGCCTATATTAGAGGCGTTTTTATGAAGCAAAGTGCAATTTTAAAAAGGAAGTTCAGAGAAAAAACAGATAAATTACTTAAGGAAATACAAAATTTAGAAAAATCTATTTTTATTCAGAACAAAAAAGAATTAGTGCCCAAACTAGAAGCTATCAGACAAGAATTAGCAGAGAACTTATACTCACAGTATGATAAATGGCAAACTATTTTAAAAGAAAATTGGTACTCAGACAAAAATAAAGCAGGGAAGGCCATGGCACAGAAAATTAAAGGTAGAAGAGTAAGACAAAGAATAATAAAAATTACCCACCCCGATACAAAAATCAATGTCCACCACCCCCAAGATATTGTTAATGCCTTAGCAGTATACTATGAAAAATTATATAATTTAAATTCAGATCCCCAGACCTACTCTCCATCCCAATTAGAGATAGATCAGTATTTAAATAAAATTAACCTACCCATTTTATCAGAATTCGAGCAAAAACAATTAAATATCCCTTTCCACTTAAAAGAAGTGGAATTAGCTATCAGAATGCTGAAACAGGATAAGGCACCAGGAGTTGATGGATTTATCAATGCCTATTATAAAAAACACTCAAGTATTCTATCAAAACATTTGGTAAATATGTTCAATGAGGCAGCAACTCTTGGTGTCTTTCCTAAAGAAAACTTGACAGCAATAATAACCACTATCCCCAAAGAAGGAAAGGACCCATCTGACCCAGGGAGCTACAGGCCCATCTCCTTGTTGAATACAGATCTCAAACTCTATGCAAGAGTATTAGCAAACAGACTTGCTCCCCTTATACCGCAATTAGTTTCTCCAGATCAAGTAGGTTTTGTGCAGGGAAGAGGAACATGTGATGGAGCAAGGAAAGTTATGGCACTTCTGCATCAGGTTGGTCTCTGTCGGACGCCTACTCTCTTCATCTCTTTGGATGCGGAGAAGGCGTTCGACAGAGTCAGCTGGACATACATGTCTTCTGTACTACAGAGATTTGGGTGTGTGGGACACATCCACAGAGCTATTATGTCTCTTTACACACAGCCTTCTGCAAAGGTAATATCATCTAATACCTCTTCATCATCCTTTGATATTCACAATGGCACACGACAGGGATGTCCTCTCTCCCCTTTGATATATGTGTTAACACTTGAGCCCTTGGCACAGAGCATCAGAGACAATAAGAATATCCATGGAATTAAATTACCCTCAGCAGAGGCCAAACTTGGCTTATTTGCTGATGACATTTTATTGTACCTTCAGAGACCTGTGGAAACTTTACCCAACCTTAAAATTGAATTAGATCACTTCTCAAAAATATCCCATTATAAACTGAATGAAAATAAGACAACTATATTGCCATGTAATGTACCAGCTAAGTTATTAGAACAACTTAAACAATCTTGTTCATATACTTGGGAGCCTAAATTTATAAAATACCTAGGCATACATTTAACCCCCACCATCAACCAGTTATACAGAGAAAATTTTGAACCATGGTTAGGTAAACTCAAGATTCAACTAGACAATCTTTCTAAATTTGAATTTTCTTGGTTAGGAAGATCAGCCGCTTTTAAAATGTTAATTTTGCCCCAATTATTATATTTATTTAGAAATATCCCTATAAAGATCCCACAAAAATTCTTTACATCAGCACAAAGAATGATAAATAAGTTTGTTCTTATGAATAAAAAACCAAGGTTCTCAAATAAAATCTTAATTACCCCTTCTTTGAATATGGGACTAGGAGTACCAGATTTGGAAATTTATTACAAATCAGCAATCCTAGAACAATCAAGAGCTATCTGGTGTAATGATAGGAGTAAACAATGGGTAATAATAGAATTGGAACAAATCCCGGATAATGAACCCCTCCCCTATTTGGAAGCCAGACTAAATTGGAAAATTCCCTTAAAAATTCCTAATCCTATCACAGCTAACTTTATTAGAGTATGGAAGGAGATGATCCACTACAGTGAAAAACATCCTTTATCACTACATATAGAAGTCCCATTACTTAATTTAGCAAAGGCCTTGAAAAATTTAGATTTAGAAAATTGGTCACAAAATGGTATAATTAAAGTAGCTGATCTCATGGAAAATGATAAGCTTAAATCCTTTGAAGAACTTACCTCAACATATGACATCCCACAATCTGACAAACCCAAATACTTTAGAATTAAAAAATTCTTAGATAAACACTCCCCTCAAAATATATCCTATTTACCTCAAATAAAAAAACTTTTAGACCCACAAAATAATAAGAAAAAGGGAATTGCCATATTTAATAAAACACTTTTACAACTTAAAGATGAAGGCCAAAGATGGCAACTGAATAAATGGCAGGATCTATTAAACATAGATCTTGATCAGGAAGAGTGGGAGAGGGCCTACAGGTCTCTTAAAAAATCAACTAAATGTGTCCTGCATTATGAAAACTTTTTGAAGCTTCTGTGGCAGTGGTATTATACTCCAGAAAAAATTTCTAAGTTTGATGGCAATACTTCCCCCCTTTGCTGGAGAAATTGCAATGAAACTGGATCTTTAATTCACATTTTCTGGTCATGTCCAAAGATCACTAATCTCTGGGGAGAGATAGAGACATTTCTTAAACAATTGCCTATGTTTCTGAGCACAATTTCACCTGAAATGGTATTACTCCATGTTAGAACATGGGACCTTGGCCCGAGTGAAAGGTTTATTTTCAACCACATTTGTGTAGTAACTAGAATATTGATTGCCGACAACTGGAAGTCACACTATGTACCAACATTAGAAGAAGTATTAAGGAAAGTGGAATCCAACATGAGAGCTGAAAGATCTTGGGCTATAAAAAACAGTACTATAGGTGCATTTTGGAAAAAAGCTTATCTATGGCCTACTATATATGTTGATTCTAAGATTCAAGAAGTCTAATATCTTATCTAACCCTCACATGGATAAATGAATAGTGACTATTAATGTTGTTGTACTAGGGCATTGTCTAGAAACTTAGTGTTGTTGTTGCCTGGCTTGGACTCTCCACTGTTACATTACATCACTTGGACCTACAAAGTAATAAGATAAGTATATTACTGTTATTGTACAAGAATACCTCAGTAAGAACTGTGAAAAGTAATTTTCAGCTGTTTAGTATAGTTTAGTTTAGTTTAGTTTAGAATTAGTTTAATTATATTAGTTAAGTCATAACATTAATATCTGAATAATTAATTGGAATTGGGAAAGCAAGACGTATACCAAAATATCTACATGTACTCTATGTAGCCCAACTCGATGTAGTTTAACAGCTAAGTGAGATAGCAGTGATCCTGTGGGGACGGCAAGTATATAGGAATAATACTTAAAGAGGATGCGTCCTCTGGAGTCTCTGTAGGGAGGATTTAAGACCCCCATTCTCCAGAGGTACTGCTCCTACTAAACCTTAATTAACAATACATTTTAGGAATTCGTTAGAATGTAACTAACAGGATCACTGTTTAAAATAACAAAAATGACATTTAGGTTATTTTGGAAAGATAGGTGCTATTAGGCCTACAAAGATAAATAAACAATCCTTTCTTTAAAAATTTATGGTTTAAAATTGATTTAAACATTTTTTTTTTCTTGAAATTTGCACTATTTGCATATTTACGCGCTATTTACGTGGTTTTTATGCGTTTACTAGGCGTTTTCTGCGCGTTTAGCGATTTTTGCGCGTTATCGCGCGTTTAAGTGGCGTTTGACGCGTTTTTTACGTGCTTACGCGTTATTATGCGTAAAACCTCATTGGGTTGCACTCATGTGTATTTTTATGCGTATTCTTGCGTGTAGAGATGCACATATTTAACCTTTTAAGAACTAAATAGCAACAAGTATACTAAACTCAGCAATCATCTTAAGAGATACTAGCCATTGATTTATAAGGGAAAGTTATTATACACTGTTTATGTATAACTGAAACTGAATGTATATTTGAAAAATCAACAGTATATTTCTCATTGGACTGCTGTAATGTAAAAAGTAAGTTTATTTTTATATTGTTTTAATATGTCTTGGCATATTGTTAAAATTTTTTGGAAATTCCAATAAAAAATATTGAAAAAGTGATAGGGACAAAATTTAAATGGTATAATAACCGAGACAAACGGGCAAATAAAATACATTTTAAAGCTATAATGGCTGAAAACTGAGAAATAATGATTTTTTTTCCATTTCTTTCTTATGTATCCTGTTAAAATGCATTTATAAAAAAATAATTCTTAGCAAAATGTGCCACCCAAAGAAAGCCTAATTGGTGGCGGAAAAAAACAAGATATAGATCAATAAATTGTGATAAGTAGTGATAAAGTTATTCGCGAATGAATGGGAGGTGAAAATTGTTCTAATGCATAAGGTGAAAAATCCCCGCAGGCTGAAATGGGGTTAAGTGACTCATGCTGTGATTGTGAGATAGACAATCCAAAGAGTAGACAGATGAGCTACAGACCTTAGTAGTCTTTCACAATAGTTTACTATATAACCTCAGTCCCTTGAAAATTGGACTTTATGAGCGCTAATGTTGTGTTCAGATAAGTTTTATGAAGTAGTCTGATCATTTTGTCCATTCATATAGACAATAATCTATCAGCGAGGCAAAACAATAAACAGGAAATAACCTGTAGACCTTTTTCACAGATCATACTTCCAGGTAAAGTTATCCCAGGTGGGGAATGTAACCTTTTCTTCACCGTATAAATCGATTGCTGATAACGTAGAATTGATTATGCGGATAAGAAGTTCCAGGGAAGTATCCCATGTGTGGTGAGAAAGATGCGGTGTTACTGAACTATTCAGCAGAAAGTATGCTGTTACTGTAAATACGGTCTCCTTTGTTATGCTGTTACTGTAAATACAGTCTCCTTTGTGAAATCACATAAACAATGCTGCATTCTTTAGCATAAATAAAACTTTCTTTTTAAAATGCAGTCTTTGTGATGAGAATGCTTCAAACACAATAGGGGAATGATAGCTGAGTGAGTTGTGCACCCCCTCCTACACTGCGCCCTGAGGCTGGGGCCTCTCTCACCTCTGCCTAGCCCTGTGCCCCCTCCTACACTGCACCCTGAGGCTGGAGCCTCCCTTGCCTATGCCTCTGCCCAGCCCTGTGCCCCCTCCTACACTGCGCCCTGAGGCTGGAGCCTCCCTTGCCTCGGCCTAGCCCAGCCCTGTGCCCCCTCCTACACTGTGCCCTGAGGCTGGAGCCTCCCTTGCCTCGGCCTAGCCCAGCCCTGTGCCCCCTCCTACACTGTGCCCTGAGGCTGGGGCCTCTCTCACCTCTGCCTAGCCCTGTGCCCCCTCCTACACTGCGCCCTGAGGCTGGAGCCTCCCTTGCCTATGCCTCGGCCCAGCCCTGTGCCCCCTCGTACACTGCACCCTGAGCCCAGCCACCCAGTTCCTTAGTCATGTTGCTGAGATTGGAAGGATCCTACCTATGCATGTGTGGGGTTAGTTACACGACATGCATGGCTCCTGAGACTTGTGGACCCGTGTAGTCTTACACATATTGGTTTTGTCTTCCATAATATGTAGAGTTGAGCCGAAATTTTCGTAATTTCGCATTACTATAATTACGCATGCGAAATTTGCGATTACGATGCGAAATTACGGTAGCGTAATTGCCATTAAAATCGTAATTGAAAATACCGTAAGCGTAATTTTCAACGTGTAATTTCGCGTTTCGTTCATGCCGTAATTTCGCATTAAACGCTACCGTAATTTCGCGTTAAACCGTAACGCTCCGTATAATATAAAAAAGCAGCCGACTTTAAGGGTTAATAGCAAAGCCCCCTTAAATGCTAAGAGCCTCAAATTTGGAGAATATATTAAGGAGATCAGGAGATCAGAACGAAGTAAGTAAAACTCTTCCCACTTGGGGGAATCTATGAAAATAATACACTATTGTTACCTGTGCAAAAAAAACTGACATTTTCCGCATTTAAAATACATTTTTGCCCTTGAAAATTAAAAATCGATTTTCTCAAAAACTATAAGGTCTTTTTGAAAAAAATGTTTTCCTCTTATTCCCACTGATCCCCTTAGTATACCCTGGGAATTTGGTGTTCCTAAATTTTAAGCAGGCTTTGCTATTAACCGTTAAAGTCGGCGGGTTTTTAAATGTTTACATTTTTACTTTGAAACTTTAACATCGATTTTCTCAAAAACTATAAGGTCTTTTTGAAAAAAAAAATGTTCCTCTTATTCCTCCTGATCTCCTTAATATATTCTCCAAATGTGAGGCTCTTAGCATTTAAGGGGGCTTTGCTATTAACCCTTAAAGTCAGCGGCTACCTAACATTGATCCATGCGTCAACTTTTCCGCTTGGGAGCATGCCCATACGCATTAAGTTCGTAATACCCACTGTAATGCGAAAATTACGCTTACGCGAATTTTCGCGAAATCCTTCTTCATTACGATTATGTACTTACGACCATAATTGTAATCACACTAATTACGCGAAATTTTGTTAAATCATAATTACGCCATTACGCTCATCTCTAGTAATATGATGACGTGTGGCTTGGTTTCCCTGCATTGTGAGTCCCCTAGCTTACTGTCCTTGTGGTTATGGGGGGAGGTTCTCTGTACACACAACTTCTACACTACAGCCTCGACTCACTTAGACCTGTTCAGTCAACGTTTCATGTGAGGTAAATTAACTCATTCAGAAGTATTACTAAGATTTCACACCTGCGGTAGAAGTTCGGTAATTTACAGAAGAACATGGCTTGAATTCACCAAGACCTGTTTGATTAGTAGAAGTCTAATCAGCAGTGGAGAGCAGGTCCTGGCAGCAAGCTGAGTTCTGCTATGTGATGTCCTCAGTGATTACAATAATATAACCACACTAGTACGAGGCGTCCTTGGCATCCCTGTATACCAGCATGCTCCCTTTTACCTTCTTTCCCTGAAATTAAGATATCCCCTGAAAGTAAGCCCTAGCAGGAATTTCGAGCATGCTGGAAATATAAGCCCTACCCCGAAAGTAAGCCCTAGCTGCAGTAAGGGGAAAATGGTTTAAGGGGCGGGACCATGGCTCCGTCATTGGACCAGTCAGCCTATGGGGCTGCTGCTACTCAGCGAATGCAGTGAACGGCCCAATAACAGAGCCATGGTCCCACTGATGAGGCAACACAAGTTGCTGTACTTCTTCCCCATAGGCTGAAGATCCGGGACACAGTAGCATGGAGATGGGGGGGAATAAGAAGATTGGGGGACATCACAGAACACAGGGGACAGTGCGACATGGAGCTGGGGGTAAGAGGAGGTTGCAGGGGGACATCAGAGGACACCAGGAGGACATAGGGTTTCATGGGACACAGGAGTTTAGGGGATAGAAAAGGACAGGGGTACAGGGAACACCTGGAGGACACTAAAGGTACAAGGGGGACGCAGGGGCACACAAGAGGTGGATCTAGCAGAGGAAGAGACGGCACAGTGGGGAAGGCAGGAGGACACAGCACAGGAACTTGTGTGTTCATAGAAACATAAGACATCCCCTGAAAATAAGCCCTAGCACAACATTTGCAGCAAAAATTAATATAAGACACTGTCTTATTTTCAGGGAAACATGGTCGTTTAATTAAAATTATTTAGTTGCACCACTCTGACACATACAAAGATAAATAAACACTCCTTCAAGCTTATGAGCATTTCAGTGCATGCTTTTCACCCGTCTCTTTTCATAACTAGGGTTATACAGGTGGCAGCTAGAGATGTCGCGAACCTCCGATTTTCGGTTCGCGAACCGGGTTCGCGAACTTCCGCAGAAGGTTCGGTTCGCGGAAAAATTCGCGAACCGCAATAGACTTCAATGGGGAGGCGAACTTTGAAAAATAGAAAAAATTATGCTGGCCACAAAAGTGATGGAAAAGATGTTTCAAGGGGTCTAACACCTGGAGGGGGGCATGGCGGAGTGGGATACATGCCAAAAGTCCCGGGGAAAAATCTGGATGTGGCGCAAAGCAGCGTTTTAAGGGCAGAAATCACATTGAATGCTAAATTGCAGGCCTAAAGTGCTTTAAACCTTCTTGCATGTGTATACATCAATCAGGTAGTGTAATTAGAGTGTAATTAGAGTTCTGCTTCACACTGACACACCAAACTCACTGTGTAACGCACCGCAAACAGCTGTTTGTGTTGTGACGGCCATGCTTGACTACTGTGCAACATGGCGAGATTGCTCTTCCTCACTCAGTGATGTCAGGTAATGTATGACTTCCTTCTCAACTTTCCATGGCATTGTTAAAAAGCTTACGTTTTGTTTTTAAATTACATTTTCTACTTGCTGTGTACTTGTTTAGTACCGCTACAATGAGAATCCTGTGGAGGCGGGCAAGTCTGCCATTGTGACCCCGGGTAATGGCCGGGGAATGAGGGGTTTGAATCCGGTGTGGAGCCTGAGCAACGGCTACCACTACACATCCAAGGAGGGCAGCAGGCAGGCATGCACGCCCGCCCGCCCCGAGGTAGTGACCAAAAATAACAATACAGGAGGAGGACTTTCGAGGCCCTGCTGTGTATTTGAAATGAATGTACTTTAAATCCTTTAACGAGAACCAGTTATGGCGGGCAAAGATGACACCACATTCCTTTCACGAGAATCATATGGAGGCGGGCAAGTCTGTCATTTGTGACCCCGGGTAATGGCCGGGGAATGAGGGATGGAATCCGGTGTGGAGCCTGAGAAACGGCTACCACTACACATCCAAGGAGGGCAGCGGGTAGGCATGCACGCCCGCCCCGAGGTAGTGACTAAAAATAACAATACAGGAGGCGGACTTTCGAGGCCCTGCTGTGTATTTGAAATGAATGTACTTTAAATCCTTTAACGGGAATCCGTTATGGAGGGCAAGTCTGCCATTGTCACCGCGGGGAATGAAGGTTGGATTGCGGCCCGAAGTGGGAGCCTGCTGAGACCCATGCTGTAGCTGCCCTGACCGTGCTTTGCAGACCAGGCATCTGTGGTCAGATGGACCCTTGAGCCAGCGGAAGACAAACCAAGTCGAAAGCATTTGCCAAGAATGTTTTACGGAGGGCAAGTTTTTTTGCCCTTTTTTTAAATTTTTTGAAAATGATAGATGGTTGTATTTTTAAATTGTTTGAAAGTTTAGATGGTTGTATTTTTAAATTGTTTGAAAGTTTAGATGGTTGTATTTTTAAATTGTTTGAAAGTTTAGATGGTTGTATTTTTAAATTGTTTAAAAGTGTATCCATTCTTCTTCCCCCCAGCCACGAACAATACCATACCAATATCTTGCCATAGCTGTTTGTGCCTTCTCTCCAGGTGCCTTCGTAAAGCACTTGTCCCTACGTGAGAGTTGGCCTTTCCGCGGCTCAATTTTTGCTGGCAGAGACAACAGATGGCTTTGCTCCGATCTGAGACACACACGTGAAAAAATTTCCAAACCGCTGAGCCCCCCTGGGGTGATGGCGCTACGGTGGCATCAGCAGCAGCTGACGTTGAAGGGCATGTGTGCTCCCTGGCCATAGCTGGCGATACATGGCACCGGACACTGCCCCCAGCTGTTTCTGAGGACGAGCTCCCTCTGCTTCTATCATGGAGTCGTCTCCTCCTACTCCTCTCTGACTCCTCCTCTGAACTGTCCCCCTGGTCATCTTCTCTACCGGGAACATATGTGGTATCCGTATAATCGTCATCATAATCCTCCTGGCCAGCTGCGCTTTCCTCAGACACCTCCTCAAGTGCACCAACTTCAGGTGGTCCACCATCATCCCCATCCACACACGTTACGTCCATACTATCGCCACCTAACTCAGACGTATGAGGTGGTGTACCTGCGCCTTCTTGTTGTTGTTGCAGTAGTGGCTGGGAATCAGTGATTTCACCACCACCACCAAATAACTCCTGCGAAGTGTCAAATGCAGCGGATGTGGTGCTTGTTGTAGCGCTGGTGGCTGCGGGAGATGAGGTTACTCAATCACCTCCTCACGATTTTGGGAAGTGATGGCACGTGCCTTCTTCTGAGCACTGTATTTTGGGGCAGGTCCGCATGAAATCACAGCAACACCACCTCGCACAGCCACAGACCTGCCGGTGCCTGGTGGCCTTCCTCTGGGTCTGCCTCTACCTCTTCCTCTACCTGGTTTGTCCATTTTGTCCATCTCGGGGGTATGCTAGCTATATGCAGTGAGGTGGGTTCTCACTCAACACAACAGGTAGTTAGATGCAGTGAGGTGGCCAGGTGGGTTCACACTCAACACAACAGGTAGTTAGATGCAGTGAGCTGGGTTCACTCAACAGTAAAGGTACTTAAGATGCAGTGAGGTGGGTTCTCACTCAACACAACAGGTAGTTAGATGCAGTGAGGTGGCCAGGTGGGTTCACACTCAACACAACAGGTAGTTAGATGCAGTGAGCTGGGTTCACTCAACAGTAAAGGTACTTAAGATGCAGTGAGGTGGGTTCTCACTCAACACAACAGGTAGTTAGATGCAGTGAGGTGGCCAGGTGCGTTCACACTCAACACAACAGGTAGTTAGATGCAGTGAGCTGGGTTCACTCAACACAAGGCTAGGTATATGCAGTGATGAGGTGGGTTAAGTAAACACAACAGGTACTGGGTAGTTAGATGCAGTGAGCTGGGTTCACTCAACAGTAAAGGTACTTAAGATGCAGTGAGGTGGGTTCTCACTCAACACAACAGGTAGTTAGATGCAGTGAGGTGGCCAGGTGGGTTCACACTCAACACAACAGGTAGTTAGATGCAGTGAGCTGGGTTCACTCAACACAACGCTAGGTATATGCAGTGATGATGTGGGTTAAGTAAACACAAGAGGTACTGGGTAGTTAGATGCAGTGAGCTGGGTTCACTGAACAGTATACAGTAAAGGTACTTAAGATGCAGTGAGATGGGTTCTCACTCAACACAACAGGTAGTTAGACTTAGATGCAGTGAGCTGGGTTCACTCAACACAAAGCTAGGTATATGCAGTGATGAGGTGGGTTAAGTAAACACAACAGGTACTGGGGTATATGCAGTACTGGGTAGTACAATGTGCAGCTCCCTGTCACACACACAGGCAGTCAGTCACTGAATGTGCTGGGCTGCTGGCAGTGGCACACACACTATCAATTAGCAAGGCTGTGCATGCAACAAAAGTGTCAGAAAAAAAAAATGTACAGGTTGAGCTCTGAAAAGAGCTGTGGAGGGGTGCTTTAAAAGCAATATTAATCAGTCAGAAACAAGCAAAGCAGCCTAGAACCTAACTAATCTGTCCCTAAGAGAAAAAGTCTGCAGCAGCTGTCCCTTTCCTCTCTCTAGCAGGCACACGAGTGACTGTAATGGCCGCCGTAGGCTGCCTTATATAAGGGGGGTGGGGCTCCAGGGCTTACTGTAGCCTGAATGGCTACAATGTGCCTGCTGACTGTGATGCAGAGGGTCAAAGTTGACCCTCATAGTGCATTATGGGGCGAATCGAACTTCCGGAAAAGTTCGCCTGGCGCAGGCGAACGCGAACCCCCAATGTTCGCCTGGAACCGTTCGCCGGCGAACCGTTCGGTACACCTCTAGTGGCAGCCATTACCAATTCCTCCTTTGCCGGACACCATCTACTCCACAAGTCTGCCAGATTCTGTCCCGGCAATATGAAAGGAAGGGAGGGGTTCCTCCAATAAATGTAAAATATTTTATATTTGTCATCATGCAGCTGAAAAAAGGCTGCTAGTTATTATTATAATTTAGAAAATAGATTTTACTTCTGAAATCTTGTATTTTTAATTTGGGTCCACTTTTTAAAATGTATTGTATAGCCTGAATTAATATGATAAACTTTCAATAAGCATTAGACACACCGTGCTTGGATGATCCCACCAGTTGCTCCTCAGCATCTTGGGGCAGGAGTCTAAACGGTGAAAATCTAAAGGGCTGCAGGGCAAACTGCTTCCTGTGACTGCTTGAAAGAAAGGGGGAGAAGCGAGAGCCCGATATTAATGAGGTGATGTCTGATGCAAACACACACAATGGTTATACTCACAAGGACGGGTCGCCTCCAAGGCAACTACTGTATAAGCAAGCGAGGAGAATTGTAACCTGACCCTGCTCAGGGTTAAGAAGTCGCTCTATGTAGATAAAAGGAAATGGGGATACACCCCTCCACCAAGGGTGGACTCAACAATTATGTGGTATAACAACAGAGGTGCCAAGTAGAGTAAAATTAGTTAAAATTGTTAAAAAAGGGGGGAAGTGGGTGGACTCACCTCCCTTCTGAAAAAAAGTCTGGACAACGGGTAGGTTACTTCAAGTTTAAAGTAACATTAATTATGAGCTCCAAAAGTGCAACGCGTTTCACGGGTAACAGTCCCGCTTCTTCAGGCAAACAATTTTTGGAGGGAGCAAAGTCGGGTCAAGAGCCAGATATAGCGCCTCTATGCTTCCTGTGACAGTGTGGTGTCGGTATGACCTAGAGTGTTAGCATGTATTTAACGTAATCTGTAACCATTTTACGTTATCACTCTAGTGCAGCATTACGCATGTGCTCCCGCCATGTAGAAGTGCATCCACACTGGGCATGTGTGAGTACAGTCTGCACATGCCCAGTAGGACGAAGCCGCTCATGCATGGAGGAAAGCAGGTGTGATCTTCTGTGCATTCGCTGACTGTACTCGTACATGCGCAGTACAGACGCGCTCGTACATGGCAGTGCTGGAGGTGTGGGCTGCAGGAGGATTGCGGAAGCCTTTGGACTGTCCACTACAGAAGTATCTATTTAAATCTTAAAGTTTGCTTAAAGTGCACCTGTGATGAAAGGAACAAAAGGATTTGTACTTACCTGGGGCTTCTGCCAGCCCCTTGTATACTGTCGGTTCCCTCAATGTGTATCCGGTCCCCTTCATTGTGCCGTTGTCTGCCCTGGTAAAGTCCATGACTCTGCTCAGGAGCATGGCTGGGAGCATTCTGCGCATACGCAGTTCATAAGACTTCATGATGCAGCGGGAGCCCGCCATGATCAGCACAGAAGACCCACCCCTAGCTGGATCGCAGACTTCACAGCAGATCTACCCAGAGTACATTGAGGGGGCTGGCGCACTACAGGAACCGGGAGAAGCCCCAGGTAAGTATGGAACATGGCTGGGAGCATTCTGCGCATACGCAGTTCATAAGACTTCATGATGCAGCAGGAGCGTGCACTGATCAGCACATGCACAGAAGACCCACCCCCAGCTGGATCGCAGACTTCACAGCAGATCTACGCAGAGTACATCGAGGGGGCTGGCGCACTGCAGGAGGCGGGATAAGCCCCAGGTAAGTATGGAACATGGCTGGGAGCATTCTGCGCATACGCAGTTCATAAGACTTCATGATGCAGCGGGAGCGCGCACTGATCAGCACATGCACAGAAGACCCACCCCCAGCTGGATGGCACACGTCAAAGCAGATCTACCCAGAGTGCATCGAGGGAGCTGGCGCACTACAGGAAGCGGGAGAAGTCCCAGGTAAGTATGGAGCACGGCTGGGAGCATTCTGCGCTTACGCAGTTCATAAGACTTCATGATGCAGCGGGAGCGCGCCCTGATCAGCACATGCACAGAAGACCCACCCCCAGCTGGATCGCAGACTTCACAGCAGATCTACCCAGAGTACATCGAGGGGGCTGGCGCACTACAGGAGGCGGGAGAAGCCCCAGGTAAGTATGGAGCACGGCTGGGAGCATTCTGCGCATACGCAGTTCATAAGACTTCATGATGCAGCGGGAGCGCGCCTGATCAGCACATGCACAGAAGACCCACCCCTAGCTGGATCACAGACTTCACAGCAGATCTACCCAGAGTACATCGAGGGGGCTGGCGCACTACAGGAGGCGGGAGAAGCCCCAGGTAAGTATGGAGCATGGCTGGGAGCATTCTGCGCATACACAGTTCATAAGACTTCATGATGCAGCGGGAGCGCGCCCTGATCAGCACATGCACAGAAGACCCACCCCCAGCTGGATCGCAGACTTCACAGCAGATCTACCCAGAGTACATCGAGGGGGCTGGCGCACTACAGGAGGCGGGAGAAGCCCCAGGTAAGTATGGAGCACGGCTGGGAGCATTCTGCGCATACGCAGTTCATAAGACTTCATGATGCAGCGGGAGCGCGCCTGATCAGCACATGCACAGAAGACCCACCCCTAGCTGGATCACAGACTTCACAGCAGATCTACCCAGAGTACATCGAGGGGGCTGGCGCACTACAGGAGGCGGGAGAAGCCCCAGGTAAGTATGGAGCATGGCTGGGAGCATTCTGCGCATACACAGTTCATAAGACTTCATGATGCAGCGGGAGCGCGCCCTGATCAGCACATGCACAGAAGACCCTCCCCCAGCTGGATCGCAGACTTCACAGCAGATCTACCCGAAGTACATCGAGGGGGCTGGCGCACTACAGGAGGCGGGAGAAGCCCCAGGTAAGTATGGAGCATGGCTGGGAGCATACTGTGCATACGCAGTTCATAAGACTTCATGATGCAGCGGGAGCGCGCCTGATCAGCACATGCACAGAAGACCAACCCCCAGCTGGATCACAGACTTCACAGCAGATCTACCCAGAGTACATCGAGGGGGCTGGCGCACTACAGGAGGCGGGAGAAGCCCCAGGTAAGTATGGAGCATGGCTGGGAGCATTCTGCGCATACGCAGTTCATAAGACTTCATGATGCAGCGGGAGCGCGCCCTGATCAGCACATGCACAGAAGACCCTCCCCCAGCTGGATAGCAGACTTCACAGCAGATCTACCCGAAGTACATCGAGGGGGCTGGCGCACTACAGGAGGCGGGAGAAGCCCCAGGTAAGTATGGAGCATGGCTGGGAGCATTCTGCGCATACACAGTTCATAAGACTTCATGATGCAGCGGGAGCGCGCCCTGATTAGCACATGCACAGAAGACCCACCCCCAGCTGGATCGCAGACTTCACAGCAGATCTACCCGGAGTACATCGAGGGGGCTGGCGCACTACAGGAGGCGGGAGAAGCCTCAGGTAAGTAAAATCCCTTTGCATCAGTTATTTATTTAAAGTGGACCTGAACTCAGAATGTCCTCTCTGCTCTAAACGATAAACAACAGCATAAAACCTTTAGTCTGATATCTCTGGTGAAGTGATAAGTGCCCGTTACTTGCAGGCAGAACATGGGGCTGTGGTCAGCTAATGCTTCCAAAATCCTCCTTTGTTACAGGTGCAGCAATGGATGCCTGGAGAACAGATAAACAGGTGTGTTATAAGACCTGTAAGGTTGCCGGTGCCCAGTCTCAGCCGGATTGCTCCTGTGGCTCAGGAAAACGTCCACGCACAACTTGCTGTGTATTAGGGAACGAGAACACACTACATGTTACGGATATAAATCCTTCCTCAGGTGTTAAAAGCTGATACAAATCCTAAAATAAATCGGCACGTTTTCTACTTTCTGATTCATGGAAGCAGACGTATTGTTTACAGCCTGTGCTTTCACATAAGGCCCTGACCATACGTCCTGTTTTACCTGGGACACGTCCCAGGTTTAGGGTCCCCTGTCCCAGGCGGCAATGTGTCCCAGGCTATGTAATCTTTGCCTCATTTACCGTTTTCAGCGTCGGAGTAATCGTTTTCTGCTGCATTTCATGTGTCTGAGGTAACAGTTGCTGCATTTCATTTGTCGGATATAGCAATTCATGTGTCAGGTAATGGTAGCTGCAGTTATTATTTGATGGCCATAGTGACTGCATTCGCTACTTTGGGGTTATTTTTGTAGCATTTGGCATTTTGGGGGCTCATGATTATTAAATGGTATGCTAATACTGTAGCATCCGCAGCTTCTGCAGATTTCGTGCACAATCTAATCCCACCATAGTCATAGTCTAATGTCTTATGATATTATTATGTATTTATATAGCACTGGTATCTAAAGCAGCACTTTACAGAGAATGTAGTCATGTCCTTGGCGGAGCTCACAATCTAATCCCGGCCATATCCTGAGTACATAGTCCTATCATGGACTAAAACACTGCTTTCTTATCTGTTTGGGGAACATTGCCTAATTACCTTTGTGGTCACTTTGCCTATCTGAGTTTTGGGAGGAACCTCTGGCCCACTGCCTCAGAGTTACATTACAGTTTGCTCCGCCCACACCATGTCATGGACATTTTCCCACCGTGGGCATGGACACGCCCATTTTATAGCACGCCGCACACACCCCCTCCGTCCCAGGTTGAGACAAGAAAAATCTGGTCTCTGTAATTGTGCTAAGCGGGTGGTCCTTCTAACTGTATCATGCAATTATGCTCTTGTTTCATCTGGTATTTTTTAGTTGAAATAAATCCAAGAATTGCTGGTTAAAGGACAACTGTAGTGAGAGGCAGAGCCGGGACAAGGTCCTCCAGCACCCAAGGCTGAGACACCAAAGTGCGCCCCTCAATCCCTGCCACCCCAGCCATCACACACTGATTGCTATTAGACTAAGAGGCGCCACAGGGCCCACAACCTCCCCAACACCTTAATATCTAGTTATCTGGCTTGCAGTCACTGCCAGGTATCCCCTTTTCTTATTTCTTTCTGCTTCAAACACAATTAGGAATGACAGCTGAATGAATTCTGCGCCCCCTCCTACACTGCGCCCTGAGGCTGGAGCCTCTCCAGCCTATGCCTCGGCCCGGCCCTGGTGAGAGGTATATGGAGGCTGCCATATTTTTTATTTCCTTTTAAGCAATACCAGTTGCCTGGCTGTCCTGCTTATCCTGTGCCTCTAATACAGGGGTGCCCACACTTTTTTGGCTCGGGGAGCTACTTTATAATTCGCCAAGGCCAGGAGATCTACCAATGTTTCAAATGCACCTCCTCCCCCCCCGAAAAGGTAGTTAGGTATAAGTTCCTTCAGTATAGATTAGCTATAGGTATATGTGCCTTCCGTTAGATATAGGTGCCTTCAGTATAGATTAGCTATAGGTATATGTGCCTTACTTATAGGTAGAGATGGCCCTAACGATTCACCGGCGAACAGTTCCCAGTGAACTTCCGGGGGTACACGATCGAGGAGAACCCCATAATGCATCATTAGGGTCATCTTTGACCCTCTACATCACAGTCAGCAGGCACATTGTAGCCAATCAGGCTACACTCCCTCCTGGAGCCCCACCCCCCCACCCTTATAAGAGGTAGGCACCGCCGGCCATCACACTCACTTGTGTGCCTGCAGTAAATAGAGAAGGGACAGCTGCTGCTGCTGCAGACTCTCATAGGGAAAGATTAGTTAGGCTCTTGTGGGTAGAGATGGCCCAAACGGTTCCAGGCGAACTTCCGGTGGTTCGCGATCTCCATGTAACGCAAACTTTTCCAGAAGTTAGGTTTGCCCCCATAGTGCGCCATTAGGGTCAACTTTAACCCTCTACATCACAGTCAGCAGGCACATTGTAGCCAATTAGGTTACACTCTCTCCTGGAGCCACTCCCCCCCCCCCCTTATAAAAGGCAGGCAGCGCTGGCCATTACACTCACTCGTGTCCCTGCATTACTTAGTGAAGGGACAGCTGCTGGCAGACTCTCATAGGGAAAGATTAGTTAGGCTCTTGTAGGCTTCTTAGCTTGCTCCTGGCTGATTGTTATTGCTAAAATAGCACCCCACAACAGCTCTTTTGAGAGCTAATGTTCTCCTGATGTGGTATTATTTTTGTGTTGCCCACTGACACTGCATTATACAGCCCTATCTGTTGCAGCTGGACCTTGGTAATTATTATTACTGTGCCAGCCAGGCCCTGCCTAACTATCTATACTGGGACACCTACCTATGCCTACCCAACTACTGGTGCACCTACTTACCTATATGGAGACACCTACCTATGCCTACCTACCTATACAAAAGAACCTACCTATGCCTAGCTAACTACTGGGGCACCTACCCATGCCTATCTACCTATACTGGGACACCTACCTACCTATACTGGGACTCCTACCTATGCCTAGCTAACTACTGGGGCACCTACCTATACCTATCTACCTATACTGGGACTCCTACCTATGCCTAGCTAACTACTGGGGCACCTACCTATGCCTACCTACCTATACTGGGACACCTACCTATGCCTACCTACCTATACTGGGACTCCTGCCTATGCCTAGCTAACTACTGGGGCGCCTACCTACCTATACTGGGACTCCTACCTATGCCTAGCTAACCACGGGAGCACCTACCTATGCCTACCTACCTATACTGGGACTCCTACCCATGCCTAGCTAACTACTGGGACTCCTACCTATGCCTAGCTAACTACTGGGGCCCCTACCTATGCCTATCTACCTATACTGGGACACCTACCTATGCCTACCTACCTATACTGGGACACCTACCTATGCCTAGCTAACTACTGGGGCACCTACCTACCTATACTGGGACTCCTACATATCCCTAGCTAACTACTGGGGCACCTACCTATGCCTATCTACCTATACTGGGACACCTACCTATGCCTACCTACCTATACTGGGACACCTACCTATGCCTAGCTAACTACTGGGGCACCTACCTACCTATACTGGGACTCCTACATATCCCTAGCTAACTACTGGGGCACCTACCTATGCCTATCTACCTATACTGGGACACCTACCTATGCCTACCTACCTATACTGGGACTCCTACCTATGCCTAGCTAACTACTGGGACACCTACCTATGCCTACCTACCTATACTGGGACTCCGACCTATGCTTAGCTAACTACTGGGGCACCTTCCTATGCCTATCTACCTATACTGGGACACCTACCTATGCCTACCTACCTATATTGGGACACCTACCTATGCCTACCTACATATACTGGGAATCCTACCTATGCCTAGCTAACTACTGGGACACCTACCTATGCCTACCTACCTATACTGGGACTCCTACCTATGCCTAGCTAACTACTGGGGCACCTACCTATGCCTATCTACCTATACTGGGACACCTACCTTCCTACCTATACTGGGACTCCTACCTATGCCTAGCTAACCACTGTCACACCTACCTATGCCTACCCACCTATACTGGGACTCCTACCTATGCCTAGCTAACTACTGGGGCACCTTCCTATGCCTACCTACCTATAATGGGACACCTACCTATGCCTATCTACCTATACTGGGACACCTAACTATGCCTACCTACCTATACTGGGGCACCTACCTATGCCTACATACATACAAGAAGATAATAAGGTCGTTGCTTCATTGTGGACAGAACAAATTTGATCAGCTGGACAGTCACTGTTGTTCTATCGTTGAGCTACCACAGCCCGGCACCATATGGGCTGGAAAACTGCCACAGCCTGCACTCTCGCCACGGTGCGCACCAGTCCAGCACGGCCGTCACTAGTACAAACAGCTGTTTGCGGTGCGTTACACATTGAGTTTGGTGTATCAGTGTGAAGCAGAACTCTTAATTACACTCCCTGATTGATGTATACACATGCAAGATGTTTTAAAGCACTTTAGGCCTCCAATTTAGCATTCAATGTGATTTCTGCCCTTAAAACGCTGCTTTGCGTCACATCCAGATTTTTCCCCGGGACTTTTGGCATGTATCCCACTCCGCCATGCCCCCCTCCAGATGTTAGACCCCTTGAAACATCTTTTCCATCACTTTTGTGGCCAGCATAAATTTTTTTAGTTTTCAAAGTTTGCCTCCCCATTGAAGTCTATTGCGGTTCGCGAAAGTTTGTGCGAACCGAACTTTCGTGGGAGGTTTGCGAACCTAAAATCGGAGGTTCGGGCCATCTCTAGCTATAGGTAGTCTACAAACCAGGAGCAATGACCTCTTGGAAAGAAATAGGAGCTCACAGGCAACTATTTCAGAATACTTGTCAGAAATACGTCAAATACAGATAACGGCAAAATGACCAGTGGAGAATCTAAAAACTCAAGACAACAGCAGCTCCAAATGCCAACACAAACTTCATAAACAAGACTCAGTGATGAATAATAAGTCCAGGGCATTCTAAAAGCACTTCAGTAGGATACTTACATCATAAGCCTCCTTTACTGCTCCTCAACCAACTCCTGCTTAGCTCACTCAGTTCCGGAAATGGGCTGAACTTTAAGCCTAACTCTGTATCTCCAGACTGGTGAATCATCTCCACAATTTCATCCCAAGATTTATTTTCCACATTACGGTGGCTGAGAGAGTGCTCCGGCGGGCAGCGTGAGTGGAGGCGGAAGTGTTGCCTCCAGTGCCGACCCGGCCATCACACTGCGTCATGGCAGAGCTGCCCCTGGCCTCTCAGCCGCGCCTCTCTACTCCCCTGATTGGCCGCACGCAGCAAAATCTGATAGGATGCGGGCAAGCGGCTGCATTTTACAGCTGCCGGCCCGCAAAATTCATGAGGCCGCGATCTACACTGCAGGCAGTCGCGATCTACAGGTAGATCATGATCTGATAAACCTGCAACCTCTTCCAGAGGCTGCATATCCTGCCCTGCGGCTGCTTACCCTGCCCTTGGTGAGTCCTGCTCTCCCTACTGTGATCCTCTGTCTGATTGAAATAGGCTGTGGTGTGCCTGCCCCATACCACCTGTGCCCGCTCCATACCTGCGTTGTGCCTGCTCTATACCATCTGTGCCTTGCTAAATACCACCTGTGCCTGCTCCACATCATCTGTGCCTGCTCCATACCATCTGTGCCTGCTTCATCTCTTGTGCTTAGCCTGTGCTGTGCTGCCCGCTCTTCCCCATCTATTTGTACCATAGACGGTGCTGTCTGTCTGTTCAATACCATCTAACTGTGCCATAGTCTGTGCCTCGGCCCCATATCATCTATCCGTGCCACAGTCTACGCTGTGCTGCCTGACTTCTCCACTCCATCTAAGTGGGCCCTGGACTGTGTTTTGCTCCCTGCCCCACACCATCGATACTGTGCCAGTGCCTGTGCTACGCTGCCTAAACCACGTACTGCCCACTCCACACCTTCTAGACATCTTGGGCTGCTTACTTACCGGGCTACGCGCACCAGACCATCTACCGTGCCACGCACCGGGCTGTGCCGTCTGCTCCAGTCCACCTATTTGTGCCCCACACCGGGACGTGCTGCCCGCCCCATACCATCCAACTGTTGTGCTGCCTGCTCCGTACCACAGACTGTTGTGCTGCCTGCTCCGTACCACAGACTGTTGTGCTGCCTGCTCCATACCACAGACTGTTGCGCTGCCTGCTCCATACCATTTGCACCATATCTGTGCCACAGTCTGCGCCGTGCGGCCCACCCCACGCCCTCTGACTCGTGCCACGCACTGTGCCAGGCCGCTGCCTCTTTCCTACCTCCATCTTCTGGTAGCCTCTTCACTGTGCTGCCCGCTTATCCCACCTACCGGGGCCACACACTGTGCCACCTACTGAGGAAATTGGACCATGAGCGCGAAACGGACCGCCACCCTCTCCAGAGAAGCCCTTCTTGAATGGGAACCCCCGGACAGCCCCAACCCAACACCGGGCTCTCCCCTGTGGAATGCTGTCACTGCACACATCGAATACCTCTCCACCAAGCGAGCACCAAACAAGCGCCGCCACAGAGGAAGGAGGGCGGGGGCCCAGGTCCGACTGAAAAGGAAAGGCCTACGCTCGCCTGTCCCTGCCATCCTACTAGCAAACGTCTGCTCGCTCCCCAACAAACTGGACGAGCTGCTCCTCCTTCTCAACAGCAAACCCCAGATCAGCAAGAACACCCCTGTTCTCTGTTTTACCGAGACCTGGCTGTGCGACAGCATCCCCGACGACTCCCTACAGGTACCAGACTACAACCTCCTAAGAGCAGACCGTGATGCAGCCCTCTCTGGGAAAACGAGAGGCGGCGGAATCTGCTTTTACATAAACACCTCCTGGTGCTCCAACACCACCACTCTCCACAAGGCCTGCACCCCAGACGTTGAGCTCCTTGCCATAAACTGCAGACCCCAGTACTCTCCGAGGGAATTCTCTTCCCTTGTCCCTGTTGGGGTCTACATTCCACCCGATGCATGCTCCAAGACCGCCCTGCATGTACTCAGCGATTGTATCTCACGGTGGGAAACAGCCCTCCCAGAGGCCCTGTTCATCATCTTGGGCGACTTCAATAAGGCGAACCTTCGGCACGTGAGGCCCCTCTACAAGCAGCACATCACCTGCCCTACCAGGAGCGGTAACACCCTGGATCACTGCTACACGGTTCACAAGAACGCCTACAAAGCCACCCAAGGAGCCCCCCTGGGAAACTCTGACCACAACACAGTACACCTGATCCCCTCCTACAGGAGGCTCCTAGAGACTTCAAAGCCCATCACCAAAACCGTCAAAAAATGGACTGCAGACGCCAAACTGCAGCTCCAAGCTTGCTTTGAAACCACCGACTGGACGGCTCTGGAGGCACCTACCCTTGATGAATGGGCCGAGAACATCTCCTCCTACATCACCTTCTGCGAAGAAGCGTGTATCCCGTCCAAGTCCTTCAGGGTCTACCCCAACAACAAGCCCTGGTTCAACGACAGGCTTCGCCGACTTCGGAAACGCAAAGAGGAGGCGCACAGGTCTGGCTCCTTAGAGGAATTCAGAGAAGCTAGGCTCGCCCTGAAAAGAGAACTGCGATCGGCAAAGAGGGCCTACGCTGAGAAGCTGGGGCTCTGCCTCCAGTCCACCAACACACGGGAAGTATGGAAGGGCCTGAGAGCAGCCACAAACTTCAAACCAACATCCCAAACGGCGACCCCGAGCCCTCGACTGGCGGAGGAGCTCAATGAGTTCTACTGCAGGTTCGAGCAACATTCCAACCAGCCCGTAGGCAAATCCGCATCGACCTCTAGCGTACTCGGCGCCCTGGCTCCTAGCGCTGTTCTGGAATCCGAGGTACTCCGGCACCTCCGGAAGCTGAATCCCAGGAAATCTTCCGGCCCGGACGGAGTGTCGTCTGTCTGCCTGCGAACCTGCGCCGATCAGCTAGCCCCTGTGCTCACCTCCTTGTTTAAGCAGTCATTATCTGATGGTACAGTCCCCTCCTGTTTCAAGAGGTCCATAATTGTACCAGTCCCAAAAAAAAACAGGCAGTTCCGAGCACAATAACTTCCGCCCAGTGGCCCTAACCTCTAACATCATGAAGCTCCTCGAGCGGCTGGTCCTTGCCCACCTGAAGAGGTCCACAGACGCCCTTTTAGACCCGCTCCAATTTGCATATAGGGCAAACAGATCCGTGGAGGATGCCATCAATGTCAGCGTGGCACACATCACTGAGCACTTAGACAGGCCGGCCTCCTATGCCAGGATCCTGTTCCTAGAATTTAGCTCAGCGTTCAACACGATCTGCCCTGACATCCTGATCACCAATCTGACACAGCTCGGAGTTGATCCCACTCTCCGAGCATGGATCAAGGACTTCCTGACAAATAGAACACAACAGGTGAAGCTCGGCAACTATTACTCCAGCATTCGAACCACCAATACTGGGGCTCCACAAGGCTGTGTTCTGTCACCTCTACTGTTCTCCCTTTATACCAACGACTGTATCTCATCCGCTGACTCTGTGAAGGTCATCAAATTTGCGGATGACACCACCATTATTGGCCTAATTGGAAGCAACGGAGAGCATGAATACCGGAGCGAGGTCGAGAGAATATGCAATTGGTGCAGGGAGAACAACCTAGTTCTCAACACTGCAAAGACTGTTGAACTAGTTGTAGACTTCAGGAGGAACCCTCCCCCCCCCTCGCCTGTCCTCATTGGAGGAACAGAAGTTTCTATAGTGTCATCGGTTCGGTTCCTTGGCACGACTCTCACCAATAATCTGAAATGGGGGCAGAACACCACTAAAATTCAAAAGAAATCCCAACAGAGGCTGTTCTTCCTGCGCCAACTGAAGAGATTTGGCATGCCACGGGAGCTGCTGGCCAGCTTCTATACCGCCACCATAGAATCCATCCTCTGCTCCTCAGTCATTGTTTGGTACGCGGGTGCATCGGCCAGTGATAAACATAAACTGCAGAGGGTCATAGCTGATGCAGAGAGAATCATCGGGTCTCCTCTTCCACCTCTTGATCTCCTCCACTCCGCTAGATTGAGTAAGAGGGCCACCATGATCTCCCGTGACCCCTCTCACCCTGGCAGCCACTACTTCAGGCTCCTCCCGTTGGGCCGCCGCTTCAGGACTATACCATCCAAAACCACCAGGCGGAAGAACACCTTCTTTCCCCAGGCCGTTCGGTCACTGAACTCTGACTTTCCCCAGTCCGGCCTGCACTCATAATTGCCGGGCCGACAGCTGGTCCCCGTCGCTGCCTCCTCTGTATATCTGATTACTGCATTTCAAATTGTATGTGCTGTTGTATCTGTCTATGCCATGTGTACCACAAATAATTCCGATTATGGCTCTTGCTGTACTTGGCGAAATAAAACTGATTCTGATTCTGATTCTATTGGGCAGCCCTGCTCTAATACTTTTAGCCATAGACCCTGAACAAACATGCAGCATATCTGTTGTTTCTGTCTGACATTATTGATTAGCTGCATGCTTATTTCTGGTGTGATTCAGACACTACTGCAGCAAAATCGATCAGCAGGATTGCCAGGCAACCGGTATTGTTTAACAGAATTGTACTGCGCAGGCGCAGTAGTTCTGCGCCTGCGCAGTACGATGCTGATGACGTTGCCCGGACCACGTGACCCGCGCCGTGGAGCGCAGAAGAAGCTGACCAGGAAGCTGACCTCGCCAGGTCGACTTCTGCAGCGCGGCACAACGGGAGGCACTGGAGCTGCGGCGAGGGCACAGGACGGCTGGAAGAACCCCGGGGCGGGCAAGTGGATTTTTTTTTTTGCGAGCTTGGACCTTCCCTTTAAGCTGAATTATCGCAAATTCCTTCTGTTTTAAGAAGGTAAACCGCACTTAGCATTGTTTGGTTGTGTGTGTGAATATCTTGAAAATAACTGATATAACTTTTATTCACTCAAAGCAGCTGACAGTAGTCAGGACACCTTAGCAGTGGTCTGTGGCTGCCTAGACACACTAGAAGTGGTTTGTGGCTGTCGCCCTAGACACACTAGCAGCAGTCTGTGGCTGCCTAGACACACTAGCAGTGGTTTGCGATTGCCTAGACACACTAGCAATGGTTTGCGGCTGCCTGGACACACTAGCAGTGGTCTGTGGCTGCCTAGACACACTTGCAGTGGTCTGTGGCTGCCTAGACACACTAGAAGTGGTTTGTGGCTGTCGCCCTAGACACACTAGCAGCAGTCTGTGGCTGCCTAGACACACTTGCAGTGGTTTGTGGTTGTCGCCCTAGACACACTAGCAGTGGTCTGTGGCTGCCTAGACACACTAGAAGTGGTTTGTGGCTGTCGCCCTAGACACACTAGCAGTGGTCTGTGGCTGCCTAGACACACTAGCAGTGGTTTGCGATTGCCTAGACACACTAGCAGTGGTTTGCGATTGCCTAGACACACTAGCAGTGGTTTGCGATTGCCTAGACACACTAGCAGTGGTTTGCGGCTGCCTGGACACACTAGCAGTGGTTTGCGATTGCCTAGACACACTAGCAGTGGTTTGTGGCTGCCTGGACACACTAGCAGTGGTTTGCGATTGCCTAGACACACTAGCAGTGGTTTGCGATTGCCTAGACACACTAGCAGTGGTTTGCGATTGCCTGGACACACTAGCAGTGGTTTGCGGCTGCCTGGACACACTAGCAGTGGTTTGCGATTGCCTAGACACACTAGCAGTGGTCTGCGGCTGCCTGGACACACTAGCAGTGGTTTGTGGCTGCCTGGACACACTAGCAGTGGTTTGTGGCTGTCGCCCTAGACACACTAGCAGTGGTTTGTGGCTGTCGCCCTAAACACACTGGCAGTGGTCTGTGGCTGCCTAGACACACTAGCAGTGGTCTGTGGCTGCCTGGACACACTAGCAGTGGTTTGTGGCTGCCTGGACACACTAGCAGTGGTTTGTGGCTGTCGCCCTAGACACACTAGCAGTGGTTTGTGGCTGTCGCCCTAGACACACTGGCAGTGGTCTGTGGCTGCCTGGACACACTAGCAGTGGTCTGTGGCTGCCTAGACACACTAGCAGTGGTTTGCGATTGCCTAGACACACTAGCAGTGGTTTGTGGCTGTCGCCCTAGACACACTAGCAGTGGTTTGTGGCTGTCGCCCTAGACACACTAGCAGTGGTTTGCGATTGCCTAGACACACTAGCAGTGGTCTGTGGCTGCCTAGACACACTAGCAGTGGTTTGCGGCTGCCTGGACACGCTAGCAGTGGTTTGCGGCTGCCTGGACACACTACCAGTGGTTTGCGGCTGCCTAGACATGCACTGGGACCACTTCTCTTCTACACTGATGTGAATGCATGTGTGTATGACATGGGGGAGCTCAGGTCGGGATGTCCATGCGCAGAAGACCTGCTAGCTTCAGTGGCCCTCTGAGCTTCAGAGCATCTGTTTCAGGAAATATATTTCAGGACAGTGGCCCAGCATGGTAGGCATAGCGTCCAACCTCATCAGCAGTTCTTTATACTTTAGCAGACAAGTGCTTCTAATGTGGCCAGAAGGGACAGCTGCTCTCCCTCCTGGATCTTCTCAACGTGACGATGGAGAGACTGTGGAATAAAAGCCAAAGCTCTCCACAGTGACGGGTGAAGAAAAACCCAGAACTCAAGAATATCTCACTTCTGAGAAATTATACAAAAATATCTATATATACAGAGCTCCCAACTGTCCCTATTTCCTCCTCATTTGTCCCTCTTTCAGGACTTTGTCCCTCTCTGTATATAAATATTGGTCTTTATCTACTAATAAATGTGTTTGACTCTAAACTTTATTCCCATCCTTTGAATTGATATATCACTAATTTAAAAATGTTACTATGAAGGAAAATGACCCAGGATAGAAAGGACCAGAGTGTAAAACAACATATTTTTCTGATGAAATCTTTATGGTATGTGTGACTAGGGGGTGTGACAGGGGTGTGATCAGGGGTGTGGCTTAAGTGTCCCTTTTTCTCATCTTAAAATGTTGAGAGGTATGTATATCAACTGACCATTAAACAACTCTAATACCTAAAGGATGGTGACATATATTAATAGGAATCAGAATACAATATTCCATCTTCTGCTTCCCATCTGAAGATACAAGTGTGGAAGAGGAGAGACCACATATTGTTTTATTCCTTTATGAAGCAGGAGGAACCTCAGAGGAAAAGTCAGCGATCATAAAACAGTGTCGGGAAATGGTGACGGCCAGACCTTCACCACCTATTTTATCGCTACTTTTGAGATCATTCAATCAAAAGAACCGCAAAAGAACCGCACACCTGAAATGGAGCAAAGCTGGTGCAGGGATCCCGAAGGTCTGTGGCTGCCTAGACACACTAGCAGTGGTCTGCGGCTGCCTGGACACGCTAGCAGTGGTCTGTGGCTGCCTAGACACACTAGCAGTGGTCTGTGGCTGCCTGGACACACTAGCAGTGGTCTGCGGCTGCCTGGACACGCTAGCAGTGGTCTGTGGCTGCCTAGACACACTAGCAGTGGTCTGTGGCTGCCTAGACACACTAGCAGTGGTCTGCGGCTGCCTGGACACGCTAGCAGTGGTCTGTGGCTGCCTAGACACACTAGCAGTGGTTTGCGGCTGCCTGGACATGCTAGCAGTGGTCTGTGGCTGCCGACACACTAGCAGTGGTCTGTGGCTGCCTAGACACACTAGCAGTGGTTTGCGGCTGCCTGGACATGCTAGCAGTGGTCTGTGGCTGCCTAGACACGCTAGCAGTGGTCTGTGGCTGCCGACACACTAGCAGTGGTCTGCGGCTGCCTGGACACGCTAGCAGTGGTCTGTGGCTGCCTAGACAGACTAGCAGTGGTCTGTGGCTGCCTAGACACACTAACAGTGGTTTGCGGCTGCCTGGACACGCTAGCAGTGGTCTGTGGCTGCCTAGACACGCTAGCAGTGGTTTGCGGCTGCCTGGACAAGCTAGCACTGGTCTGTTGTATAAAATGTTCGCAGAAGGCAGCGCTACACAACTTAACACAAAATATGCTCCAATAATTCATATACACTATGCATAGTCCACATCCACTTTCAACTGGTTTTAAATGGTCAATCTTCTCGGTGATTTTCGCTATCTTCCTAGTTCTTCCTACTACCTCCACCAACACCCCGTGAGCTGACACTCACCGGACAATAAGACCTCCACTCAGGTCTAGTAATGCCTTGGGACACTTCAGGCCGTCCCCCACCACACCGATAACGATTTGCCACCACCTTCTCCTTTCCACAGCATATATGTCTTCAAGCGTGCAAACCTCAAGACAAATGCCTCACATAGTGTAAAACCATACTAGTTTATTTAAAAAATATAAAACCAATTGCACTCACAAATTTTCTTCTTTGTATGATAGCACAGAGTTTGGGTACGGGCTCTCCCCCGTATAGTTGGGCCCCGGCTGGCACCTGTAGTTCCTCGGCTGAAGATTTGAAATGGTGTGCACCTCCACTTCCTCCACAAGCCCAAGCGCCGCTCGTTCGCCCACAGTAACAACTTGCTGCTTTCACCTCCGCACCCTGTACCCCGCCTTACATGTTTCGTCTACCGACTCATCAGAAGCTAAAGGCCAAAACCGGTGTGAAAGCCATTATATATCCGCCTCTTTCCCAAACTACTTCCTACGCACGCCCTCCCCAATCAACCGTCGCATATCATCTGCGTTCCACCTTCTCCACCAGGTGCGCCTCACGTCATCTCCGTGCGCTGATCTAACTCGCACCGTCACTCCCATTACCCTTGTGCGCATGTCCATCTTAGTGAAAACTTCCCCTATGTCGCACCACGTGACCCTCGCCGACCAATGCGCGTCACCATACACTCCAGCTACATTACCTGTGCGTGCCACCGTACGCTCCATCTGATCCCCCCTACGCCTCTATTTCACCCCACGTGACCCACGCCAACCGGTGCGTTCCACCATGTACTCCATCTAACCCATACTTACGCAGCATATGCAGCCGCAAACCACTGCTAGTGTGTGCAGGCAGCCGCAAACCACTGCTAGTGTGTCCAGGCAGCCACAGACCACTGCTAGTGTGTCTAGGCAGCCACAGACCACTGCTAGTGTGTCTAGGCAGCCACAGACCACTGCTAGTGTGTCCAGGCAGCCACAGACCACTGCTAGTGTGTCCAGGCAGCCACAGACCACTGCTAGTGTGTCCAGGCAGCCACAGACCACTGCTAGTGTGTCCAGGCAGCCACAGACCACTGCTAGTGTGTCCAGGCAGCCACAGACCACTGCTAGTGTGTCCAGGCAGCCACAGACCACTGCTAGTGTGTCTAGGCATATGCTGCGTAAGTATGGGTTAGATGGAGTACATGGTGGAACGCACCGGTTGGCGTGGGTCACGTGGGGTGAAATAGAGGCGTAGGGGGGATCAGATGGAGCGTACGGTGGCACGCACAGGTAATGTAGCTGGAGTGTATGGTGACGCGCATTGGTCGGCGAGGGTCACGTGGTGCGACATAGGGGAAGTTTTCACTAAGATGGACATGCGCACAAGGGTAATGGGAGTGACGGTGCGAGTTAGATCAGCGCACGGAGATGACGTGAGGCGCACCTGGTGGAGAAGGTGGAACGCAGATGATATGCGACGGTTGATTGGGGAGGGCGTGCGTAGGAAGTAGTTTGGGAAAGAGGCGGATATATAATGGCTTTCACACCGGTTTTGGCCTTTAGCTTCTGATGAGTCGGTAGACGAAACATGTAAGGCGGGGTACAGGGTGCGGAGGTGAAAGCAGCAAGTTGTTACTGTGGGCGAACGAGCGGCGCTTGGGCTTGTGGAGGAAGTGGAGGTGCACACCATTTCAAATCTTCAGCCGAGGAACTACAGGTGCCAGCCGGGGCCCAACTATACGGGGGAGAGCCCGTACCCAAACTCTGTGCTATCATACAAAGAAGAAAATTTGTGAGTGCAATTGGTTTTATATTTTTTAAATAAACTAGTATGGTTTTACACTATGTGAGGCATTTGTCTTGAGGTTTGCACGCTTGAAGACATATATGCTGTGGAAAGGAGAAGGTGGTGGCAAATCGTTATCGGTGTGGTGGGGGACGGCCTGAAGTGTCCCAAGGCATTACTAGACCTGAGTGGAGGTCTTATTGTCCGGTGAGTGTCAGCTCACGGGGTGTTGGTGGAGGTAGTAGGAAGAACTAGGAAGATAGCGAAAATCACCGAGAAGATTGACCATTTAAAACCAGTTGAAAGTGGATGTGGACTATGCATAGTGTATATGAATTATTGGAGCATATTTTGTGTTAAGTTGTGTAGCGCTGCCTTCTGCGAACATTTTATACAATATACATAGAAGGTGCTGCTCCAGCTGAATGAGTGCAATAAGTGCACCCTATACTGAGGTGTAGCGCGTTTCCTTGATACATATAGCACTGGTCTGTGGCTGCCTAGACATGCTAGCAGTGGTCTGTGGCTGCCTAGACACACTAGCAATGGTTTGCGGCTGCCTGGACACACTAGCAGTGGTCTGTGGCTGCCTAGACACACTAGCAGTGGTTTGCGGCTGCCTGGACACACTAGCAGTGGTCTGTGGCTGCCTAGACACACTAGCAGTGGTCTGTGGCTGCCTAGACACGCTAGCAGTGGTCTGTGGCTGCCTAGACACGCTAGCAGTGGTCTGTGGCTGCCTAGACACACTAGCAGTGGTTTGCGGCTGCCTGTACATGCTAGCAGAGGTCTGTGGCTGCCTAGACACACTAGCAGTGGTCTGTGGCTGCCTAGACACACTAGCAGTGGTTTGCGGCTGCTTGGACACGCTAGCAGTGGTCTGTGGCTGCCTCGACACACTAGCAGTGGTTTGCGGCTGCCTGGACACGCTAGCAGTGGTCTGTGGCTGCCTAGACAGACTAGCAGTGGTTTGCGGCTGCCTGGACACACTAGCAGTGATTTGTGGCTGTCGGCCTAGACACACTGGCAGTGGTCTGTGGCTGCCTAGACACACTGCGATTGCCTAGACACACTAGCAGTGGTTTGCGGCTGCGTAGACACACTAGCAGTGGTCTGTGGCTGCCTAGACACACTAGCAGTGGTTTGCGATTACCTATTCTATTCAGAGAAACACTGCGCCAAAGTTCATACACTGATTACCACTTCATACAGTCAACAATCAAAGATGGGTTCGCCTGCAGAAAGTCCAGTTCTTGGATAACAAATTTCAGTTAAACTGCCGCGCTCTCCACTCCTGTAATCACAAAAGACAGACTCCGCATAGGGTAATATTGTTTTAGTCCTGCTTTTCACACCATTCCACCAACTCCAAATCACTTGTGCTCTGTGCTCCCCAGGTGGTGAATCATCTGTCTCCCTCACCCCCTGTTCATAAATGCTCACCAGATTCTCTCCACCTCAGTTGTCAGGTGGGTCTCACGTATATTGCAAACACTTGCTCCCAATCCTCTCTACCTCAGCTACCGAGCGGGTTTTATGGATATCACAAGACCTTATTCCTGCAAGGGAAAGATCTCTGCATAGGGTAGTACAGTTCAAGCTGCAGTACAGTTATATACTCCCGCCTCTATATCCACACCTGTGACAAGTGCCAGTCCACCGCAATACGTGCCAAACTGCTTACCAGATGTATCCCACCTCTTGACTGGGTGGAAACAACGCTTTTTATTATTCCAATCACCACGATCCTCAGTAGTTTGTAAAAACCTCTTATAGGAACTTTGATTTATTTTCTCCGTTAAAATCAATCATAAAACATAAAAAGAGAAAAGGAAGCATACATAGCGTAATCCTGTTAACACTGCCTCTGTGCGCAATGTAGAATCTCACTTACGCGTTCAGAAGCACTCTGCTCGTATTAAATACAGTTGGCTGCCAATGCCCATCCGTCTGGCTCCCGGGTGTGTGTCTACCACACTCGCGTTCTCCCGTTGCCGTCGCCTCCTCCTTCAGTCGCGGGGTTTACTTGCGTGCACCTCTAACTTGACCGGCCGGTCCGTGCGCTATCCTCACGACGTCAGACGCTTAGCTCCGGGCGGAGCTAAGCGTCTGACGTCGTGAGGATAGCGCACGGACCGGCCGGTCAAGTTAGAGGTGCACGCAAGTAAACCCCGCGACTGAAGGAGGAGGCGACGGCAACGGGAGAACGCGAGTGTGGTAGACACACACCCGGGAGCCAGACGGATGGGCATTGGCAGCCAACTGTATTTAATACGAGCAGAGTGCTTCTGAACGCGTAAGTGAGATTCTACATTGCGCACAGAGGCAGTGTTAACAGGATTACGCTATGTATGCTTCCTTTTCTCTTTTTATGTTTTATGATTGATTTTAACGGAGAAAATAAATCAAAGTTCCTATAAGAGGTTTTTACAAACTACTGAGGATCGTGGTGATTGGAATAATAAAAAGCGTTGTTTCCACCCAGTCAAGAGGTGGGATACATCTGGTAAGCAGTTTGGCACGTATTGCGGTGGACTGGCACTTGTCACAGGTGTGGATATAGAGGCGGGAGTATATAACTGTACTGCAGCTTGAACTGTACTACCCTATGCAGAGATCTTTCCCTTGCAGGAATAAGGTCTTGTGATATCCATAAAACCCGCTCGGTAGCTGAGGTAGAGAGGATTGGGAGCAAGTGTTTGCAATATACGTGAGACCCACCTGACAACTGAGGTGGAGAGAATCTGGTGAGCATTTATGAACAGGGGGTGAGGGAGACAGATGATTCACCACCTGGGGAGCACAGAGCACAAGTGATTTGGAGTTGGTGGAATGGTGTGAAAAGCAGGACTAAAACAATATTACCCTATGCGTAGTCTGTCTTTTGTGATTACAGGAGTGGAGAGCGCGGCAGTTTAACTGAAATTTGCGATTACCTAGACACACTAGCAGTGGTCTGTGGCTGCCTGGACACACTAGCAGTGGTTTGCGGCTGCGTAGACACATTAGCAGTGGTCTGTGGCTGCCTAGACACACTAGCAGTGGTCTGTGGCTGCCTAGACACACTAGCAGTGGTCTGTGGCTGCCTAGACACACTAGCAGTGGTCTGTGGCTGCCTGGACACACTAGCAGTGGTCTGTGGCTGCCTGGACACACTAGCAGTGGTCTGCGGCTGCCTGGACACACTAGCAGTGGTTTGCGGCTGCCTGCACACACTAGCAGTGGTTTGCGGCTGCCTGCACACACTAGCATTGGTTTGCGGCTGCGTAGACACACTAGCAGTGGTCTGTGGCTGCCTAGACACACTAGCAGTGGTCTGTGGCTGCCTAGACACACTAGCAGTGGTTTGCGACTGTCGCCCTAAACACACTAGCAGTGGTTTGCGATTGCCTAGATACACTAGCAGTGGTCTGTGGCTGCCTAGACACACTAGCAGTGGTCTGTGGCTGCCTAGACACACTAGCAGTGGTCTGTGGCTGCCTAGACACACTAGCAGTGGTCTGTGGCTGCCTAGACACACTAGCAGTGGTTTGTAGCTGTCGCCCTAGACACACTAGCAGTGGTTTGCAGCTGCCTGGACACACTACCAGTGGTTTGCAGCTGCCTGGACACACTAGCAGTGGTCTGTGGCTGCCTAGACATGCACTGGGACCACTTCTCTGCCACCAAGCTGCCCAGACTGGATGAACCTTCTTGTAATACAGAGCTATGCTGAGCCTCAGAGGGATGCTGGAATCCACCTACTAGGCTCTTCCCGACCATACTCCAGCTTCTACGCTGGTGTGAAGGCGTGTATAACATGGTGGAGGTCAGGCCCAGATGTCCATGCGCAGAAGACCTGCTAGCTTCAGTGGCCCTCTGAGCTTCAGAGCATCTGTTTCAGGAAATATATTTCAGGACAGTGGCCCAGTATGGTAGGCATAGCATCCAACCCCATCAGCAGTTATTTATACTTTAGCAGACAAGTGCTTCTAATGTGGCCAGAAGGGACAGCTGCTCTCCCTCCTGGATCTTCTCAACGTGACGATGGAGAGACTGTGGAATAAAAGCCAAAGCTCTCCACGGTGAC
Organism: Hyperolius riggenbachi; assembly: GCF_040937935.1. Lineage (NCBI taxonomy): Eukaryota > Metazoa > Chordata > Amphibia > Anura > Hyperoliidae > Hyperolius > Hyperolius riggenbachi. Next base: position 288,767,747 of record NC_090655.1, on the reverse strand, counting down.
GGCTGAAGAAATACCCCGAACTCAAGAATATCTCACTTCTAAGAAATGATACAAAAATATCTATATATCCATAGCTCCCAACTGTCCCTCTTTCAGGACTTTGTCCCTCTCTGTATATAAATATTGGTATTTATCTACTAATAAATGTGTTTGACTCTTAACTTTATTCCCATTTTTAAAATTGATATATTACTAATTGCAAAATGTTAATATGAAGGAAAATGAACCAGGATACAAAGAACCAGTGTGGTTTGAATTATAAAACAACATATTTTTCTGATGAAATCTTTATGGTATGCGTGACTAGGAGCGTGACGAGGGTGTGATCAGGGGTGTGGCAGGGGCGTGGATTAAGTGTCCCTTTTTCTCATCTCAAAATGTTGAGAGGTATGTATATCAACTGACCATTAAACAACTCTAATACCTAAAGGATGGTGACATATATTAATAGGAATCAGAATACAATATTCCATCTTCTGCTTCCCATCTGAAGATACAAGTGTGGAAGAGGAGAGGCCAGATATTGTTTTATTCCTTTATGAAGCAGGAGGAACCTCAGAGAAAAAGTCAGCGGTCATAAAACAGTGTCGGGAAATGGTGACGGCCAGACCTTCACCACCTATTTTATCGCTACTTTTGAGATCATTCAATCAAAAGAACCGCAAAAGAACCGCACACCTGAAATGGAGCAAAGCTGGTGCAGGGATCCCGAAGGTCTGTGGCTGCCTAGACACACTAGCAGTGGTCTGCGGCTGCCTGGACACGCTAGCAGTGGTCTGTGGCTGCCTAGACACACTAGCAGTGGTCTGTGGCTGCCTAGACACGCTAGCAGTGGTCTGTGGCTGCCTAGACACACTAGCAGTGGTCTGTGGCTGCCTGGACACGCTAGCAGTGGTCTGTGGCTGCCTAGACACACTAGCAGTGGTCTGTGGCTGCCTAGACACGCTAGCAGTGGTCTGTGGCTGCCTAGACACACTAGCAGTGGTTTGCGGCTGCCTGGACATGCTAGCAGTGGTCTGTGGCTGCCGACACACTAGCAGTGGTCTGTGGCTGCCTAGACACACTAGCAGTGGTTTGTGGCTGCCTAGACAGACTAGCAGTGGTCTGTGGCTGCCTAGACACACTAACAGTGGTTTGCGGCTGCCTGGACACGCTAGCAGTGGTCTGTGGCTGCCTAGACACGCTAGCAGTGGTTTGCGGCTGCCTGGACAAGCTAGCACTGGTCTGTGGCTGCCTAGACATGCTAGCAGTGGTCTGTGGCTGCCTAGACACACTAGCAATGGTTTGCGGCTGCCTGGACACACTAGCAGTGGTCTGTGGCTGCCTAGACACACTAGCAGTGGTCTGTGGCTGCCTAGACACACTAGCAGTGGTCTGTGGCTGCCTAGACACACTAGCAGTGGTTTGCGGCTGCCTGGACACACTAGCAGTGTTCTGTGGCTGCCTAGACACACTAGCAGTGGTCTGTGGCTGCCTAGACACGCTAGCAGTGGTCTGTGGCTGCCTAGACACACTAGCAGTGGTTTGCGGCTGCCTGGACATGCTAGCAGAGGTCTGTGGCTGCCTAGACCCACTAGCAGTGGTCTGTGGCTGCCTAGACACACTAGCAGTGGTTTGCGGCTGCTTGGACACGCTAGCAGTGGTCTGTGGCTGCCTCGACACACTAGCAGTGGTTTGCGGCTGCCTGGACACGCTAGCAGTGGTCTGTGGCTGCCTAGACAGACTAGCAGTGGTTTGCGGCTGCCTGGACACACTAGCAGTGATTTGTGGCTGTCGGCCTAGACACACTGGCAGTGGTCTGTGGCTGCCTAGACACACTGCGATTGCCTAGACACACTAGCAGTGGTTTGCGGCTGCGTAGACACACTAGCAGTGGTCTGTGGCTGCCTAGACACACTAGCAGTGGTTTGCGATTACCTAGACACACTAGCAGTGGTCTGTGGCTGCCTGGACACACTAGCAGTGGTTTGCGGCTGCGTAGACACATTAGCAGTGGTCTGTGGCTGCCTAGACACACTAGCAGTGGTCTGTGGCTGCCTAGACACACTAGCAGTGGTCTGTGGCTGCCTAGACACACTAGCAGTGGTCTGTGGCTGCCTGGACACACTAGCAGTGGTCTGTGGCTGCCTGGACACACTAGCAGTGGTCTGTGGCTGCCTGGACACACTAGCAGTGGTTTGCGGCTGCCTGCACACACTAGCAGTGGTTTGCGGCTGCCTGCACACACTAGCAGTGGTTTGCGGCTGCGTAGACACACTAGCAGTGGTCTGTGGCTGCCTAGACACACTAGCAGTGGTCTGTGGCTGCCTAGACACACTAGCAGTGGTTTGCGACTGTCGCCCTAAACACACTAGCAGTGGTTTGCGATTGCCTAGATACACTAGCAGTGGTCTGTGGCTGCCTAGACACACTAGCAGTGGTCTGTGGCTGCCTAGACACACTAGCAGTGGTCTGTGGCTGCCTAGACACACTAGCAGTGGTCTGTGGCTGCCTAGACACACTAGCAGTGGTTTGTAGCTGTCGCCCTAGACACACTAGCAGTGGTTTGCAGCTGCCTGGACACACTACCAGTGGTTTGCAGCTGCCTGGACACACTAGCAGTGGTCTGTGGCTGCCTAGACATGCACTGGGACCACTTCTCTGCCACCAAGCTGCCCAGACTGGATGAACCTTCTTGTAATACAGAGCTATGCTGAGCCTCAGAGGGATGCTGGAATCCACCTACTAGGCTCTTCCCGACCATACTCCAGCTTCTACGCTGGTGTGAAGGCGTGTATAACATGGTGGAGGTCAGGCCCAGATGTCCATGCGCAGAAGACCTGCTAGCTTCAGTGGCCCTCTGAGCTTCAGAGCATCTGTTTCAGGAAATATATTTCAGGACAGTGGCCCAGCATGGTAGGCATAGCATCCAACCCCATCAGCAGTTATTTATACTTTAGCAGACAAGTGCTTCTAATGTGGCCAGAAGGGACAGCTGCTCTCCCTCCTGGATCTTCTCAACGTGACGATGGAGAGACTGTGGAATAAAAGCCAAAGCTCTCCACGGTGACGGCTGAAGAAATACCCCGAACTCAAGAATATCTCACTTCTAAGAAATGATACAAAAATATCTATATATCCATAGCTCCCAACTGTCCCTCTTTCAGGACTTTGTCCCTCTCTGTATATAAATATTGGTATTTATCTACTAATAAATGTGTTTGACTCTTAACTTTATTCCCATTTTTTAAATTGATATATTACTAATTGCAAAATGTTAATATGAAGGAAAATGAACCAGGATACAAAGAACCAGTGTGGTTTGAATTATAAAACAACATATTTTTCTGATGAAATCTTTATGGTATGCGTGACTAGGAGCGTGACGAGGGTGTGATCAGGGGTGTGGCAGGGGCGTGGATTAAGTGTCCCTTTTTCTCATCTCAAAATGTTGAGAGGTATGTATATCAACTGACCATTAAACAACTCTAATACCTAAAGGATGGTGACATATATTAATAGGAATCAGAATACAATATTCCATCTTCTGCTTCCCATCTGAAGATACAAGTGTGGAAGAGGAGAGACCAGATATTGTTTTATTCCTTTATGAAGCAGGAGGAACCTCAGAGAAAAAGTCAGCGGTCATAAAACAGTGTCGGGAAATGGTGACGGCCAGACCTTCACCACCTATTTTATCGCTAGTTTTGAGATCATTCAATCAAAAGAACCGCAAAAGAACCGCACACCTGAAATGGAGCAAAGCTGGTGCAGGGATCCCGAAGGTCTGTGGCTGCCTAGACACACTAGCAGTGGTCTGCGGCTGCCTGGACACGCTAGCAGTGGTCTGTGGCTGCCTAGACACACTAGCAGTGGTCTGTGGCTGCCTAGACACGCTAGCAGTGGTCTGTGGCTGCCTAGACACACTAGCAGTGGTCTGTGGCTGCCTGGACACACTAGCAGTGGTCTGTGGCTGCCTAGACACACTAGCAGTGGTCTGTGGCTGCCTAGACACACTAGCAGTGGTCTGTGGCTGCCTAGACACACTAGCAGTGGTTTGCGGCTGCCTGGACACACTAGCAGTGGTCTGTGGCTGCCTAGACACACTAGCAGTGGTCTGTGGCTGCCTAGACACGCTAGCAGTGGTCTGTGGCTGCCTAGACACACTAGCAGTGGTTTGCGGCTGCCTGGACATGCTAGCAGAGGTCTGTGGCTGCCTAGACACACTAGCAGTGGTCTGTGGCTGCCTAGACACACTAGCAGTGGTTTGCGGCTGCTTGGACACGCTAGCAGTGGTCTGTGGCTGCCTCGACACACTAGCAGTGGTTTGCGGCTGCCTGGACACGCTAGCAGTGGTCTGTGGCTGCCTAGACAGACTAGCAGTGGTTTGCGGCTGCCTGGACACACTAGCAGTGATTTGTGGCTGTCGGCCTAGACACACTGGCAGTGGTCTGTGGCTGCCTAGACACACTGCGATTGCCTAGACACACTAGCAGTGGTTTGCGGCTGCGTAGACACACTAGCAGTGGTCTGTGGCTGCCTAGACACACTAGCAGTGGTTTGCGATTACCTAGACACACTAGCAGTGGTCTGTGGCTGCCTGGACACACTAGCAGTGGTTTGCGGCTGCGTAGACACATTAGCAGTGGTCTGTGGCTGCCTAGACACACTAGCAGTGGTCTGTGGCTGCCTAGACACACTAGCAGTGGTCTGTGGCTGCCTAGACACACTAGCAGTGGTCTGTGGCTGCCTGGACACACTAGCAGTGGTCTGTGGCTGCCTGGACACACTAGCAGTGGTCTGTGGCTGCCTGGACACACTAGCAGTGGTTTGCGGCTGCCTGCACACACTAGCAGTGGTTTGCGGCTGCCTGCACACACTAGCAGTGGTTTGCGGCTGCGTAGACACACTAGCAGTGGTCTGTGGCTGCCTAGACACACTAGCAGTGGTCTGTGGCTGCCTAGACACACTAGCAGTGGTTTGCGACTGTCGCCCTAAACACACTAGCAGTGGTTTGCGATTGCCTAGATACACTAGCAGTGGTCTGTGGCTGCCTAGACACACTAGCAGTGGTCTGTGGCTGCCTAGACACACTAGCAGTGGTCTGTGGCTGCCTAGACACACTAGCAGTGGTCTGTGGCTGCCTAGACACACTAGCAGTGGTTTGTAGCTGTCGCCCTAGACACACTAGCAGTGGTTTGCAGCTGCCTGGACACACTACCAGTGGTTTGCAGCTGCCTGGACACACTAGCAGTGGTCTGTGGCTGCCTAGACATGCACTGGGACCACTTCTCTGCCACCAAGCTGCCCAGACTGGATGAACCTTCTTGTAATACAGAGCTATGCTGAGCCTCAGAGGGATGCTGGAATCCACCTACTAGGCTCTTCCCGACCATTCTCCAGCTTCTACGCTGGTGTGAAGGCGTGTATAACATGGTGGAGGTCAGGCCCAGATGTCCATGCGCAGAAGACCTGCTAGCTTCAGTGGCCCTCTGAGCTTCAGAGCATCTGTTTCAGGAAATATATTTCAGGACAGTGGCCCAGCATGGTAGGCATAGCGTCCAACCTCATCAGCAGTTCTTTATACTTTAGCAGACAAGTGCTTCTAATGTGGCCAGAAGGGACAGCTGCTCTCCCTCCTGGATCTTCTCAACGTGACGATGGAGAGACTGTGGAATAAAAGCCAAAGCTCTCCACAGTGACGGGTGAAGAAAAACCCAGAACTCAAGAATATCTCACTTCTGAGAAATGATACAAAAATATCTATATATACAGAGCTCCCAACTGTCCCTATTTCCTCCTCATTTGTCCCTCTTTCAGGACTTTGTCCCTCTCTGTATATAAATATTGGTCTTTATCTACTAATAAATGTGTTTGACTCTAAACTTTATTCCCATCCTTTGAATTGATATATCACTAATTTAAAAATGTTACTATGAAGGAAAATGACCCAGGATAGAAAGGACCAGAGTGTAAAACAACATATTTTTCTGATGAAATCTTTATGGTATGTGTGACTAGGGGGTGTGACAGGGGTGTGATCAGGGGTGTGGCTTAAGTGTCCCTTTTTCTCATCTTAAAATGTTGAGAGGTATGTATATCAACTGACCATTAAACAACTCTTATAAGGGATGGTGACATATATTAATAGGAATCAGAATACAATATTCCATCTTCTGCTTCCCATCTGAAGATACAAGTGTGGAAGAGGAGAGACCAGATATTGTTTTATTCCTTTATGAAGCAGGAGGAACCTCAGAGGAAAAGTCAGCGGTCATAAAACAGTGTCGGGAAATGGTGACGGCCAGACCTTCACCACCTATTTTATCGCTACTTTTGAGATCATTCAATCAAAAGAACCGCAAATGAACCTGAAATGGAGTGAAGCTGGTGCATGGATCCCGAAGCAACAGTAGTCCAATAAATCGAGAACGGGATCCGCACACAGACCTTTCAGGAACAAAGTGGATTTTATCGTTCCAATGCACACATACACGACAACTGATTGTCCAAGCCAACGATCATTTCAGGGCCTATCTGCTCCCTTTTATCAAGACATGAGCAGACAAACAATACTATTCACGTTGTTCCTGAAAAGTCTGTGTGCGGATCCCTTTCTCGATTTATTGTACTTTTGAGATAAAACTTGGATGGGAGTTTTTTTTAGTTTTTAAAATAGCCCAGAACTGGGGTAAAATGTATGAAATGAAGGCCATAGTGGGCTAGATTACATTTGTAGAAGTGTCCTGGCACTGCTTGTTGTCCTCGGGGTCCCCCTCCCCCCCTTTCCTAGTCCCTGTAGCTCCCGTGCCTTCTACCAGAAGTTCCTCCAAGCAACACATAGCTGCTCTGAAGTGTGCAGGCACGAATTTCCAGCTTGTGAAGGACCGATTGCTTTCTCTGTGCTCACAAGGTTTGGAACTTGCGCCTGCACAGTTCTGATTTGAACGCCTTCGCTTGAGGGAGCTTCCTGGGTTTTAAATTTGACAGGAGGATTCCATCGAATATGAAGACCACTGGGGATCAGGCATGGGGGGATCCCATGGATATCAAGCAGTGGCAGGACATTTCTACGGAGGTGATATAGCGCACTATGGGTTTCAGCAAGGCTATGGAGTCAGTACTGAAACCACCCACTCCGACTCCTTGGTTCCCAAAAACTGCTCTGACTCCAACTCCACACCCCTGGGTTTCAGTCATTTGTTTTGGGGGGGGGGGGGGGGGAGGGAGACCCAGTTCAGGGGTTCATTAATACGATAGAGTTCAAACTTTGAGGACACTTAGGACCTGTCTAGAGAGCACAGTATAATAATTCTAGGAGATATGAGCATTTTGAAAAGTGGACAAAACTTGGCCAGCACAACCTCTGCAACCGATTGTATCCATTCCCGACCAGATGTGACAGATGTGATGTACAGTCTGCTGACTTTCACTTCAATCCTTGATTCCAAACAGAAAGATTTACATCTAATAAGTACGCTTGTCCATCAAATGACCTTTATTTCACATACCATAGGACTATCTTGGCCTTTTGTGATTTAAAGATATCCTAATATTTACATGGGCCAATACAAATTTATATCTTTGGATTACAGAATGAAAATAAATTCATTTCAATGAGATTACATGTCGGGTTTTTTTCCACCGCACAGCTGTCCATCCGATACGGGTGCTACAATGATCCGGCCCCTTCCCTGAGATGTTTCTGAAACCTGCCGATTCCTATAGTGGATGGACATCAGCTGGAATCGCACTCTCCTAGGAAGCTTTCTACAGCACTACGCACAGAGACGATAACAGTCCAATCAGCAATGGAGCAATCTACAGAGTCAAAGGAATACACAAATTCCAATAATCCGTGGCGGGTCAGGTGGCATCCTGCGTGATCATTTACATAACCTTTGCTCCAGAGTGACAGAAATGTTGCAGAATACTGAGACTGGAAGCAACTATGAGAGCCAACACTGAGAGGATACAATCACAGGTTAATAAATGCTCACACGTTTAAGATCACACAGAATACACATAATCAAAAAATACTTGAATGCGTCTGTGTATACGGGAATAGTTCAAACAGTGGGACTCTTTATTACATAATCGAGCTCCCTATCCAACAGCAAATGTATGAGGAGGTTTTGGAAGGATAAGCTGCTGGACTGTCGTGGCAGCCTTTCATAAATTCCCTCCTTCAGCCACACCTGTAGCAGTCCCGGAAAGTGGGCAGACAAGGGACATAAAGAAATTACTGTTGATGTTTCACTACCTGAAATCCTACTGAGGTCAGTGTGTGTAAATATAGCTCCTCTGAGTTTTATTAAGTCTGCATTTATTGCATAAAATATTCTGCCCTAGCTCTACGTAGATGGGGTGAGGGTGTTGGGCACACAAGAGAGATATGGTTGGTCCTGGAACCTCTGCAATTCCCCTCAATTAATGAAAAAGACAACAGATTATGAGCTTCAAGCCTTCCACACTTTAAGTACTTTCAAAATGCATCCTCTTCTGTCCACCCCTGAGATTAAACAGATGATGTTACAAAGGATAACCACTTTCACATTTCTGAGAGAGAAGTTCTAGTAACGAGTGTCGTGTTCAGAAGAAGGAGATGGAAGAACTTGCATGGAGCCTCTGGTGGACAACCAGATTATGATGAGTACTGAAACTGTTTCCACACTCTGGGCAAGAAAAAGGCTTCTCACCTGTGTGAATTCTCAGGTGAGCCACAAAGTGGCCTTTGTGGATAAAGGACTTCTCACAATACAGGCAGGAAAATCGAGTTTCTTCTGTGTGACTCCTCTGGTGGGCCATGAAATGTCCATGATGGATGAAGGACTTTCCACACAGAGGACAAGAGAACTTCTTTTCTTCCACGTGGATCCTCTGGTGGGCCAGAAAATGGCCTTGATGTATGAAGGTCTTCTGGCAGAAAGAACAAGTGAACGGGTTGTCGATCTGGTGGGTTCTCAGGTGCTTATTCAGGCTACTCTTTATCCGGAAAGTCTTGCCACACTGGAAACAACAGAAAGGTCGCTCTCCTGAGTGTATTCTCTGGTGGGAAATGTAATACGACCTTTGAGAAAAACTCTTGCCACATTCAGAACATGAGAAAGGTTTCTCCCCTGTGTGGACCCTCTGGTGGGTGGTGAAATGTGTTCTCCGGGTGAAGCCCTTTCCGCAGTCAGAACAGGAAAACAGTTTCTGCTGGTTGTACGACCTCCCGGGTGACTCAATCATTGAGAACTGGGCGAAATGGCCATCTTCATCTTTCACAGATTCCCCTTTAATGTGAGAACTATAAGACTGCATGTCTTCACTGTCAGCAGAGAAGTACATATCCGTGGTGGGAAAATCTTCTTCTTCGTGGGGTTCCTCTTTGATATGAACTGACCCATGCTGCAGAGAACCTGAAGGAAGGTAGGACTCATCATCTGAGAGGTTTCCATCTTCACAAGAGAGGTGGTCCTCTTTAGAGGAGCAAGATGGATATTGAAACGGAAAAGCTGATGGGCGCAGATGTCCATGTCTAAATGCATGAGGTTCTTCTTTTACATGAGACAGAGGATGGTCTGTGAAGGTGTATGTGTAATTATCTGTGAGGCTACTTGATTCACAGAAGTCCAGTTCTTCCTTAGATTCAGATGATTTCGCCTCTGACACTGAATGTTCTCCATTGCTTGGATCTGGTTTCTTCCATTGGACAGAATCTTCCTTCACCAGAAGAGAAGTCTTTTTTGTTCCACCCTTCGCTGCGGAGGAGTTGCAGCTGGCGAGTCCCTCTCTGCCTGCTGTCAGTTTCTCAATGACCTTTTCTAAGCAGCTGCTCATGGTTTTCTGTCACCTCTGATGAACTCTTCTGCTGTAGAAATGTTCACCAACCTTGCCTTCTGGCCCTGATGGTCAAACTGCGCTCACTCTTCCCCCGTCTGGTTCACATTTCTAAAAACTGAGAAGAGAAGAAACATGCAGAAATGAATGCTGTGTGACAAAAATACCCTCACAAAGTGCAGTAGTTTGACACTCCTACAAAGATGTTTTCATTTAAACCCAATCTTAAAATGATACATTCCCTGATGCTTAAGAGAGCTGTGCAGTGTCTCATGATGGGACCTCCTGAGAGGGTGGTTTGTGCAGCAGCACTCTGAACAAGGCTCCTGAAGTTCTACCCTACATCACTCACATGCAGTGTCTCCTGCATGTGCTGCCATGCTACTCTTCCATGTGTGGCTAGCTTATCTCCTGCACGTGCTGCCACGTTACTGACCCATGTGTGGCTAGCTTATCTCCTGCATGTGCTGCCACGTTACTGACCCATGTGTGGCTAGCTTATCTCCTGCATGTGCTGCCACGCTACTGACTCATGTGTGGCTAGCTTATCTCCTGCATGTGCTGCCACGCTACTCTCCCATGTGTGGCTAGCTTATCTCCTGCACGTGCTGCCACGCTACTCTCCCATGTGTGGCTAGCTTATCTCCTGCATGTGCTGCCACGTTACTGACCCATGTGTGGCTAGCTTATCTCCTGCACGTGCTGCCACGCTACTCTCCCATGTGTGGCTAGCTTATCTCCTGCATGTGCTGCCACGCTACTGACCCATGTGTGGCTAGCTTATCTCCTGCACGTGCTGCCACGCTACTCTCCCATGTGTGGCTAGCTTATCTCCTGCATGTGCTGCCACGTTACTGACCCATGTGTGGATAGCTTATCTCCTGCATGTACTGCCACGTTACTGACCCATGTGTGGCTAGCTTATCTCCTGCATGTGCTGCCACGCTACTGACTCATGTGTGGATAGCTTATCTCCTGCATGTACTGCCACGCCACTGACCCATGTGTGGCTAGCTTATCTCCTGCATGTGCTGCCACGCTACTGACTCATGTGTAGCTAGCTTATCTCCTGCATGTGCTGCCACGCTACTGACCCATGTGTGGCTAGCTTATCTCCTGCATGTGCTGCCACGCTACTGACCCATGTGTGGCTAGCTTATCTCCTGCATGTGCTGCCACGCTACTGACTCATGTGTGGCTAGCTTATCTCCTGCATGTGCTGCCACGCTACTGACCCATGTGTGGCTAGCTTATCTCCTGCATGTGCTGCCACGCTACTGACTCATGTGTGGCTAGCTTATCTCCTGCATGTGCTGCCACGCTACTGACCCATGTGTGGCTAGCTTATCTCCTGCATGTGCTGCCACGCTACTGACCCATGTGTGGCTAGCTTATCTCCTGCATGTGCTGCCACGCTACTGACTCATGTGTGGCTAGCTTATCTCCTGCATGTGCTGCCACGCTACTGACCCATGTGTGGCTAGCTTATCTTCTGCATGTGCTGCCACGCTACAGACTCATGTGTGGCTAGCTTATCTCCTGCATGTATTGCCACGCTACTGACTCATGTGTGGCTAGCTTATCTCCTGCATGTGCTGCCACGCTACTGACCCATGTGTGGCTAGCTTATCTCCTGCATGTGCTGCCACGCTACTGACTCATGTGTGGCTAGCTTATCTCCTGCATGTGCTGCCACGCTACTGACTCATGTGTGGCTAGCTTATCTCCTGCTTGTGCTGCCACGCTACTGACCCATGTGTGGCTAGCTTATCTCCTGCATGTGCTGCCACGCTACTGACTCATGTGTGGCTAGCTTATCTCCTGCATGTGCTGCCACGCTACTCTCCCATGTGTGGCTAGCTTATCTCCTGCATGTGCTGACACGCTACTGACTAGTGTGGCTAGCTTATCTCCTGCATGTACTGCCACGCTACTGACTCATGTGTGGCTAGCTTATCTCCTGCATGTGCTGCCACGCTACTGACTCATGTGTGGCTAGCTTATCTCCTGCATGTGCTGCCACGCTACTGACTCATGTGTGGCTAGCTTATCTCCTGCATGTGCTGCCACGCTACTGACTCATGCGTGGCTAGCTTATCTCCTGCATGTACTGCCACGCTACTGACCCATGTGTGGCTAGCTTATCTCCTGTATGTACTGCCACGCTACTGACTCATGCGTGGCTAGCTTATCTCCTGCATGTGCTGCCACGCTACTGACTCATGTGTGGCTAGCTTATCTCCTGTATGTGCTGCCATGCTACTGACCCATGTGTGGCTAGCTTATCTCCTGCATGTGCTGCCACGCTACTGACCCATGTGTGGCTAGCTTATCTCCTGCATGTGCTGCCACGCTACTGACTCATGTGTGGCTAGCTTATCTCCTGCATGTGCTGCCACGCTACTGACCCATGTGTGGCTAGCTTATCTCCTGCATGTGCTGCCACACTACTGACTAGTGTGGCTAGCTTATCTCCTGCATGTGCTGCCACGCTACTGACCCATGTGTGGCTAGCTTATCTCCTGCATGTACTGCCATGCTACTGACCCATGTGTGGCTAGCTTATCTCCTGCATGTGCTGCCACGCTACTGACTCATGTGTGGCTAGCTTATCTCCTGCATGTGCTGCCACGCTACTGTCCCATGTGTGGCTAGCTTATCTCCTGCATGTGCTGCCACGCTACTGACTCATGTGTGGCTAGCTTATCTCCTGCATGTGCTGCCACGCTACTCTCCCATGTGTGGATAGCTTATCTCCTGCATGTGCTGCCACGCTACTCTCCCATGTGTGGCTAGCTTGTCTCCTGCATGTGCTGCCACGCTACTGACTCATGTGTGGCTAGCTTATCTCCTGCATGTGCTGCCACACTACTGACTAGTGTGGCTAGCTTATCTCCTGCATGTGCTGCCACGTTAATGACTAGTGTGGCTAGCTTATCTCCTGCATGTACTGCCATGCTACTGACTCATGTGTGACTAGCTTATCTCCTGCATGTGCTGCCACGCTACTGACCCATGTGTGGCTATCCTATCTCCTGCATGTACTGCCATGCTACTGACCCATGTGTGGCTAGCTTATCTCCTGCATGTGCTGCCACACTACTGACCCATGTGTGGCTATCCTATCTCCTGCATGTGCTGCCATGCTACTGACTCATGTGTGACTAGCTTATCTCCTGCATGTGCTGCCACGCTACTGTCCCATGTGTGGCTATCCTATCTCCTGCATGTACTGCCATGCTACTGACTCGTGTGGCTAGCTTATCTCCTGCATGTGCTGCCATGCTACTGACCCATGTGTGGCTAGCTTATCTTCTGCTTGTACTGCCACGCTACTTTCCCATATGTGGCTAGCTTGTCTCCTGCATGTGCTGCCATGCTACTGACTCATGTGTGGCTAGCTTATCTCCTGCATGTGCTGCCATGCTACTGACCCATGTGTGGCTAGCTTATCTTCTGCTTGTACTGCCACGCTACTTTCCCATATGTGGCTAGCTTGTCTCCTGCATGTGCTGCCATGCTACTGACTCATGTGTGGCTAGCTTATCTCCTGCATGTGCTGCCACGCTACTGACCCATGTGTGGCTAGCTTATCTCCTGCATGTGCTGAACAGCTTGTCAGGTTACATCTGCACTGCCTAACAGGATGAAATGTCACCCAGAAAATGATAAAATGAATTAAAAACAATAACATAAAGTTTGTGGTGGCTTACCTCAATGAATACAAATTCATATAAAAATGAACTTTAATAGCACTGGCAGCGCGCCTCATGGGGCCCCGCCCACCTCCTCAGGCCAAATCAAGTGCCTCACTGCGTCAAGAGCCAAGGTTTGAGCACTTTTTTTACGGGCCCCTAGGGCCTTCTTTCTAAAAGTGCGACCTGCCTGCAGTGGTTGGTGACCCCTTGCAACCTCCCTTTGTGAGTAACCTCTGCTTATAATGTTTTGCTTCTGCTATCATTAGTGGCGTACTACAGCATCTGGGGTGACTGTTCACTCTCTACTTTATCTGCACTGCCTGCATCGTGACATGGAGGGGAGGGGCTGTGCTGCTACACCGAGGACATAAGTGGGTGACTAGGTATGGTCAGTAAGATGCAAATAATTACTAGTAGGTGCAGAATTATGCAAAAGTGTGCATTGGTCCATTTTCAAGCGGCATATATTTGCTTACATCACGGGTGCCCATTAGGTAGATCGCAATTTACCGGTAGAGTACAAAGGACTTCATGGTAGATCCCAACCCCACTACATTTTCCATTCTGTATATCCAAGTGTGCTCCTAAAATTGTACATAGGTTGATTATTTTGACTTGCTAATTTTTTTAAGTAGCTCACAAGCCAAAAAGTGTGGGCAGCTCTGGCTTACATCATTTGAATAATCTTGCACCAACTTGGAATTATTTGAATCTCAGCAACCATCCATACTGCACCCTGGAGAGTACTACCTCATCCGGCTGCACCTCTGCCTACCCCCTGCAGGCGGAGGGCCTCTCAGAAGGTCAGGGGTCATAGGCTTGTGTGATATGTGGTCCGGGGTCTCGGCTTGGAGATTTGGTATGATTGGTTGCATCTCTGCCCCGTCTCCAGGAATTTCTCCTTTATGCCACATTTTCTGAGGCCAGAGGAGGGCGCTGCAGAGGCAGGACCATGTAGGGTTGCCACCCAGCCGGTATTCGGGCGGCAGGGCCGTTTTTTTCATTAGAAAGCCGGTGCCGGAATATTTTTTTTACCGGCAGGGCATTTGCTCAGGATTTGCCGGTAAAAACAAGAGGAGAAACAGAGCATTGCTATATAAAACCTCCCCAAACTGCTGCCAGCCAATGAGAGCGCTTCCACTGGCTGGGCTGGCCCGCCCCACTCCTGTGCCTACACTAGCTGTTCGTGGCCGAGGTGTAGAAGGAGGAAGTGCAATGTATTCTACACGCAGCAAGCAGAGTGTCTGCCCCTCCTCCTCTGCAGTCAGTGCAGTCTTCTGAAACTTTGAAGTCTGCAGCGTCACACAGGTTCTCCATAATTACATTCTATGTTTCTCATGGTCGGCTCAGTTGTCAGTCTGTCACAGTTCTCTTTCAGTGAATTGTTACGAGTGAATAGAGTATATTCCGCTGTACCAGGAGTCCAGGAGAGGCTACCTGTCGTAAAAATTCCTGAGGGACCAGGAGGTGTTAATGACAGGCTGTTACAGCGTCAAACATTTGTGAAGAAGGCTATTACCTAAAGATATGCAGATTAACACTGCAATCAAATGGGGCTTTTGAGCTTGCAAGTTGTCTGAAAAGCAGGAGCCCTGCAGCTACTTCAACCAATTCTTTTTTTCTGAATGGTAGCTATAGACGATAACAGACATTCCCACCTGTAAGGTGCCATGTCCATTTCCATTGGGGCATGTCACCAGTGCTGCTGCGAAGCTGAATCACTATAGTTATGGTTACAGGGATTCAGGTGTGTGCTTTGGAGAACTGCTGTCCAGATTGGCAAGCGATCTGGACAGCAAGCTATTGTTTGAATCGGCAGTAGTTTCCCATCTGCACATTCAGACTTAATGGAAACAGTCTTTTTGCTTTTACAGGATAAAGACTCATTCACATCATAGGCACTTTGGTGCACATTTTGGCAGCACATATTATGTGCAACACGCAAGAATGGCAGAAGTGCACAGACCGCACTTCTATGCTGCGCTGTACAGTACAGCACAGCAGTGTGATGCGCTATCACACTGCTGCATGCATTTTTCAGGAATCACAGCGCTGATCCCATTCACTGTAATGAATGAGATCAGCAGCGCGCAGATGGCGTGCAATCATATGCATTGCGTCCCAATAGCACGGCCATTCTGCATCAGTGATGTGACTGAGTCCTTAGGCTACGTTCCCACCTGCTGCCAGATCACAAGCAGTCAGAGGGAGAGGACAGTGTAATGTCCTCTCCAATGGTCCGCTGAGATCTGGCTTTAGCCCAGGGCAGATAAACTCCCCTACAGGCGCAGAATCCTCCAGGACACCGAAGTACGATGAGGGGTGTGGGCACACCCGAGATGCCCATGCACAGAAGCCCGTGACTGCCCAGCAGAACAGCGAGATATAGCGGCAGAACAGAGGGGCCGAGGAGGATGGCGAGGGAGGCCCCAGTGCTCATGGGGCTTGAGGAAGCCCCAGGTAAGTATAAATAGGGGCTAGTGAACCATCTCAGGTTCACTTTAAAGGACAACTGAAGTGAGAGGTCTATGGAGGTGGCCATATTTATTTCATTTTCAGCAATACCGGTTGCCTGGCAGCTCAGCTGATCCTCTGCCTCTAATACTTTTCGATAGAGAGGTTATTGGCATTATTAAGACACTACTGCAGCCAAGCAGACTAGCAGATCCTGCACACAAACTTAGATCCTGCACACAAAAGGCTTCTTAAAGTATCTGCATTAGCAGCATACAGAGCAAGCAGAGGCACACAACATGTTTTGGGCATAGCTCTTCCTCACCTGAGAAAACCTGTCGTGTGCCTCTGCTTGCTCTGTATGCTGCTAATACAGATATTTTAAGAAGCCTTTTGTGTGCAGGATCTAAGTTTGTTCTAGTACATGGTGTTGCAGGAGAGGTGTACACGCAGGGGGCTTGCACCGGCTTCCAGTTCTAGAGTTAGAGACCAGGGATGCTCAAATCTGACCCAGGAGATAGCCGGATAGTTGCTATCCGGATATCTCCCAGGACGGCTGTGCGGGGGTGTTTGGGGGAGGGGGGGGTGGGCGGTTCAAGCGGTCAAGCTTACCTGTCTGACGTCTTCTAGATATGTCCCTCAGCGCCTCCCACGATGCGCTCCACACTTCCTCCTTCAACCTGGAAGGAGGAAGTGTTTGTACTACTCACGTGACTGCTGCGTGGAGCGCATCGTGGGAGGCGCCGAGGGACCCACCCCGCACAGCCCTCCTGGGAGATATCCGGATAGCAACTATCCGGCTATCTCCCGAGTCGGATTTGAGCATCCCTGTTAGAGACCTGTAATGGTGGTGAAGTGTGGTTGTTCCAGTAAAGCGGACCAGCAGTGCTGCCGGGCAACTGGTATTGTTTAAAAGGTAATGAATATGGCAGCCTCCATATCCCTCTCACTTCAGTTGCCCTTTAAAGTTAATGTGTGGTATGTCCTGCTACAGCAGGGGCATAACTGTATAACCAAGGGCTCCTTATCAAACTAATCTTAAGGCCTGATGAAACTTGTCCAAGGAGGCTGCTAACAACCACCTCTGCTAAAAAGCGTGTGTACAGCACGGGCGCCACCAGGCACCAAGCAGCCGCTTGGGGCCTCATGTTTTTAGGGGCCTCGGAGGCTCCGTGACGTCATCAAGACGTCACACTGTTGTCTGCGCCGCGGCGTCTAATAGGCAGCCAGCGCAGCCCCGCTCCAGCCTGCAGAGCAGGGTTACGGGAAGATGGCGTCCAAAGTCCTGTACTGGAGACTATTTGTGTCTCCAGTACAGGGCTTCGGGTGCCATCTTCCCGTGGCCCTGCTATTCAGTTCAGTGCGGGAGACTGCAGGAGGATCGTCCGGGGAGCTGCACGCCAGAGGTCGGCAGTGTGAGGGGACTTCTGTCAGGTGAGTAAATTTTTTTTTTTTTTTTGCTGAAATGTGGCCCAAATTGTGTTTGTTTTCTGCTAAAATGTGGCCCAAATTGTGTTTGTTTTCTGCTAAAATGTGGCCCAAATTGCGTTTGTTTTCTGCTAAAATGTGGCCAAAATTGCGTTTGTTTTCTGCTAAAATGTGGCCCAAATTGCGTTTGTTTTCTGCTAAAATGTGGCCAAAATTGCGTTTGTTTTCTGCTAAAATGTGCCCCATATTGCGTTTGTTTTCTGTTAAAATGTGGCCCAAATTGCGTTTATTTTCTGCTGAAATGTGGCCCAAATTGCATTTTTTTTTGCTGAAATGTGGCCCAAATTGTGTTTGTTTTTTGCTGAAATGTGGCCCAAATTGTGTTTGTTTTCTGCTGACATGTTGCCCACATTGGCCTGGTGCACACCAAAAAACGCTAGCAGATCCGCAAAATGCTAGCAGATTTTGAAACGCTTTTTCTTATTTTTCTGTAGCGTTTCAGCTAGCATTTTGCGGTTTTGTGAAGCGTTTTTGGTGTAGTAGATTTCGTGTATTGTTACAGTAAAGCTGTTACTGAACAGCTACTGTAACAAAAAACGCCTGGCAAACCGCTCTGAAGTGCCGTTTTTCAGAGCGGTTTGCGTTTTTCCTATACTTAACATTGAGGCAGAAACGCCTCCGCAATCCAAAATCTGCAGCAGCCCGGGAGAATGCATTGTTTCCTTCCTAGCAAGCAAGCAACGTGTCTGCACAGCCTTTGCCCTGCAATGTCGCCCGAGGAATTGGGTCCCAATAGCCGTTGAGTGACATTGAGTATATGAACGGGACCTTTAGAGCCTTCTTAGCATTTAAGACTCCATCTTGAATGTTTCTGAAAGTACCCCTGAGCCAGGGTAAAATCTATTGAAGGATGCCCATTGTGGGCTATATTACCTTCATAGAAGTGTCCTGGCATTGCTCGTTATCCTCAGGGTTACCCCTATTAATCCACCAACCCCCCACTACTCTAAACTGCCAGGCGTGGGTTTTGATCAGCACAGTAATAGACAATGCTTGTGAATGAGCACTTGCTTTCTCTGTGTTTGCACCATTTGGAACTTACACCAGCGCAGTTCTGATTCGCACTCCATCGTTAGGCGGAGCCTCCTGGATTTCATATTCAACTGAAGGATTCCGTCAAATATGAAGGGGTATGGGAGACCCCAAGGACAATGAGCAGTACCTCAGTTCAGGGGTACTTTAAATTAACCTCCTTGGCGGTTAATTTTTTTTTTTCTAATTTAAAAAAATCCTTTTTTTTTTTAATTTTTTTTTTTGTTTCATGTAAAGCTACCAGAGTGGTAGCTACATGAAACACCACTAGAGGGCGCATGTGGCCCTCTAGTCCTATCGTCGCCGGCATCTATAGCAAACAGGGGAACGCGTATATAACGCGTTCCCCTGTTTGGCTTCTCCTGTCGCCATGGCGACGATCGGGATGACGTCATGGACGTCAGCCGACGTCCTGACGTCAGGCACACCCGATCCAGCCCGTAGCGCTGCCCGGAACTCATTGGTCCGGGCAGCGCAGGGCTCTGGCGGGGGGGGGGCCCTCTTCAGCCGCTGCGTGCGGCCGATCGCCGCAGAGCGGCGGCGATCAAGCTGTGCGCGCGGCTAGCAAAGTGCTGGCTGCGCGCACAGCAATTTACAGCGCACAAATCGCCCCACCAGGGGCTGAGATCTCCCCCTGCGCGGCATAGCCCGAGCTCAGCTCGGGCTTACCGCCAGGGAGGTTAAGGAACGACCTTTTTAAGGTAAAATAATCTTCTAATTATGAAAAATATGTCACTGCTATAAAAGCCACTATAAACAGCACCCGACTGACTGCAATAAGTAAAAAAAAAAGTATTGTGATTATTCACTGCAGGACTGAGGCTGTACAAATGCATAACCAGCCTGTAGGCTCGAGATGCGTTTTGTTGCTATGCAGGAGGCCCAGATCCAAACTAAGAATGTCGGGACAAACCACTCCCACTTTTAGGCCACACCCCCAGACCACGCCTACAAGCCAGTATTTTTCCCCCCAAAAGGTGGCAACCCTAGGACCATGTGCTCCTCAGGGGCAGGGAGCTGTTATTATAATAATGGAGGGCGGGGCCCCTGAGGGAAGGGGGCGGAGACACAACACAGACACAAGGGGAAGAAGAGACAATCATGTGGGGAAAAAACAATAAGAATAAACAGCAATAAACAGTACAAGCGCTTTGACTCCGCCCGGCTGCAGGTCCCCCCCCAGAGTACAGGGGAGGGGCAACCAAGCAGAGTGGCCCTTTAAGGGGGAGGGGCTGCGGGTCGGGGAGGGTTCAGGAAGGAGACACAGCAGGGCACATGAGGTGGAGAGTCACTGACCTGCTCGGCAGAGCCCGGGGAAGACATTCGGTGTGATCACACCCACTTCCTGCCAGCACTTCCGCCCGGGTTTCCAATCACTTCCGTGTTTGCGTTTCAGCTGCGTTTCACAGCGCTTCCGCGTGGCCCCGCCCCTTCCGCTCGGCGGCCGTCGGGAGAATTGCAGCTCCTTCCTTACTATAGATCTGTTTCACCGGCGACATCTGGTGGCGATTTTGAGAACTGCAGCCGGAGCAGAACACATAGCGGAACAATCGCTGCCTGCCGCCGCCATCTAGTGGCCGTATGTGTTATGACAGCCTCATTACACTCCGGCTCTATAGTGACCTCTGGTGGCCATATGTGTTATGACAGCCTCATTACACTCTGGCTCTATAGTGACCTCTGGTGGCCATATGTGTTATGACAGCCTCATTACACTCCGGCTCTATAGTGACCTCTGGTGGCCATATGTGTTATGACAGCCTCATTACACTCTGGCTCTATAGTGACCTCTAGTGGCCATATGTGTTATGACAGCCTCATTACACTCTGGCTCTATAGTGACCTCTGGTGGCCATATGTGTTATGACAGCCTCATTACACTCTGGCTCTATAGTGACCTCTGGTGGCCATATGTGTTATGACAGCCTCATTACACTCCGGTTCTATAGTGACCTCTGGTGGCCATATGTGTTATGACAGCCTTATTACACTCTGGCTCTATAGTGACCTCTGGTGGCCATATGTGTTATGACAGCCTCATTACACTCCGGCTCTATAGTGACCTCTGGTGGCCATATGTGCTATGACATCCTCATTACACTCCGGCTCTATAGCGACCTCTGGTGGCCATATGTGCTATGATAGCCTCATTACACTCAGGCTCCATAGTGACCTCTGGTGGCCATATGTGCCATGACAGCCTCATTACACTCCGGCTCTATAGTGACCTCTGATGCCCATTTGTGAAATGACAGCTCCTTTACTGTAGATCTGTCTCACCGGCGATATCTGGTGGCGATTGTGAGAACTGCAGCCAGATGATACACATAGCGGAACAATCGCTGCCCGCCACCGCCATCTAGTGGCCATATGTGCTATGATAGCCTCATTACACTCAGGCTCCATAGTGACCTCTGGTGGCCATATGTGCTATGACAGCCTCATTACACTCCGGCTCTATATTGGCCATATGTGCTATGACAGCCTCATTACACTCCGGCTCTATAGTGTCCTCTGGTGGCCATATGTGCTATGACAGCCTCATTACACTCCGGCTCTATAGTGACCTCTGGTGGCCATTTGTGAAATGACTGCCTCATTACACTCTGGCTCTACAGTGACCTCTGGTGGCCATTTGTGAAATGACAGCCTCATTACACTCCGGCTCTATAGTGACCTCTGGTGGCCATTTGTGAAATGACTGCCTCATTACACTCTGGCTCTACAGTGACCTCTGGTGGCCATTTGTGAAATGACAGCCTCATTACACTCCGGCTCTATAGTGACCTCTGGTGGCCATTTGTGAAATGACTGCCTCATTACACTCTGGCTCTACAGTGACCTCTGGTGGCCATTTGTGAAATGACAGCCTCATTACACTCCGGCTCTATAGTGACCTCTGGTGGCCGAGCGTTAGAATTACAGCGTCTCCATCTATAGCAGCCTTTCTCAACTTTTTTACCCTGGAGGAACCCTGCAAATAACTTTTGGGTCTCAGGGAACCCCTGCAAACAATTTTTTAATCTCGAGGAACCCCTGCATTTATTTTTCCGGAAGCATGGTCTTTAACCTCTTGATGACCAGCTAACGCCGATTGCTGTAAATTGGTTGTCTGCGGGTTTCCATGATTTCCATGTCAGTTCACGGAGGGTGTCTCCGTGAACAGCCGGAGAGCCGCCGATCGTGGGGAAGAAATCCCCGCTGTTTACATCATACGACGCTGCTGCGCAGCAGCGCCGTAAGGCAGATCGGCGATCCCCGGCCTCTGATTGGCCGGGGATCGCCGGCATATGATAGGCTCAGGGCCGGCCCGCCCATGACGCGGGGTGAAACTTTTGCCTCAGGCGGCACTTCTGGGGGGGCGGCACCCGCCCGTCCATGTGTGTGGGGGGCCGCCCGAGCTGGAGGGGATAGCGGGCAGGAAGGGGGTGTTGGGCCTAGCAGCGGGGAGGGGGGTCGGACCCCCCCCCCCCTCCCTCGCCTGGGTCCCCCGTCATCCGCTCCCCTCCAGCTTTAAAAAGGTCCGTGCTGTGGCTGCAGCTATTCGTAAGAGGCAACGGGCGGGGATTACTCACCTCTTCCTCGTTCCAGGCCAGCGTGCGCTCCACTGACGTCACTTCCTGCTACGCCGCAGGAAGTGACGTCAGTGGAGCGCACGCTGGCCTGGAACGAGGAAGAGGTGAGTAATCCCCGCCCGTTGCCTCTTACGAATAGCTGCAGCCACAGCACGGACCTTTTTAAAGCTGGAGGGGAGTGGAGGACGGGGGACCCAGGCGAGGGAGGGGAGGGGGTCCGACCCCCCTCCCCGCCGCTAGGCCCAATACCCCCTTCCTGCCCGCTATCCCCTCCAGCTCGGGCGGCCCTCCACAACAACGGCTTGGGGGGGGGGGGCGGCGGCGATTTCTTTAAAAATTGCCTCAGGCGGCAAAAAGTCTAGGGCCGGGCCTGGATAGGCTGAAGCCTATCCTACAATGCGCAGGACGGATATCCATCCTGCGCCGCTCAGAGGGGAAGGGAGAGGGAGCGCCGAAAACACTCTGGAGGGGGGCTGTGAAGAGCCCCCCCCCCGCAAAGCACCGCAAGCCGGCGGCGATCAGACCCCCCCAGCAGGACATCCACCTAGTGGGGAAAAAAGGGGGTAAGTCTGATCGCCCTGGCATAATCCTGATCTGTGCTGCGGGCTGGAGAGCCCACGCAGCACAGATCAGACAGAAATCCCCTGGTCGTCAAGTGGTTAAAAGTAGGTGAGGCTGTAAATTTTACTAACTCCTATTACACTGCCACTCACTATACTGTGCTCATGATTATTCTGATCCCCAATGTAGTGCTTCTTGTTACAGTACCACCTATTATAGTGTGCTCTATTATACTTCCCCCTGATGGCAGAAAATGCCAGAGAACCCTGCAGAGTCCTCAAGGAACCCTGGTTGAGAAAGCCTGATCTATAGTCTAGAAAAAAATTGTTAATCCGCTGCACTTGTCCTTTAATTATTAGTTCACCCAAATTATTTTTGGGGAAGGCAGGTCAACTTTAGCAATAGTATTCAGCACAAGAAAAGAGTGACCGCCCCTCAAGGAACTATAAGAATACAAAACATTATCGAAGGATCAATTGTAGCAATTCCCTAAACCGACTGGTAACCCCCCCCCCCCCCCCATAAAAAATTGCATTGGCTGTCACCACGGGAACGCTCCCTCACATACACACATCACCAGTTTCATCACATAACCATCCATACAATCTAGATTGGCCAATCTTTTGGATTGCACTTGTGTGGGAACTATAGGATAACGGCTGGCTGCCCACAATTCCTTTGAGCCAAAGAGGCATGCAAAGGAATTGTGGACAGACAGCCGTTATTCTATAGTTCCCACAAAAGATTGGCCAATCTAGATTGTATGGATGGTTATGTGGTGAAACTGGTGATGTGTGTATGGGAGGGAGCGTTCCCGTGGTGACAGCCAATGCAGTTTTTTATGGGGGGGGGGGGGGGGGGGGAGGTTACCAGTCGGTTTAGGGAATTGCTACAATTGATCCTTCAATAAAGTTTTGTATTTTTATAGTTACTTGAGTGGTGGTCACTCTTTTCTTGTGCTTCATCTATATTCTGTATCTTTTTGTTTTGGTGACGTCATTGTATTCTCACATCCAGCCACGCCCATTATTCACCTTCTAACCTCCTACATACTGGAATAAATGGGGGGAGGGGACCTCTGAGCTGCAGCCCCCCCCCCTTCCCCCTCCCCAGGCCAGCTGCTATGTCATATCTGGGGAGTCAGCGGGGCTGGGGGGAACTGCAGCTCGGGGGGTCCCCTCCATCTTCTTACAATATGAGGCGTGTAGGTGGCAGAGCTGCAGAGATACAGCGGCATAAACTGATATGTACCGCGCATGCGCACCACACAACGTGCACACTACACCGTCCATAAGTACATCGGCGTCCCTACGTGTAAATAGTGACCTTGTGTGGTCGTGTGTGAGAACTGTAGCACCGTCATTACATGTATCAGTGGTGACATCTTGTGGCTGCTTATGAAAACTACAGGAGTGTCTGATGTGATGTCTCATAACTCTCATACTCAGTGAGAGATTCACACCATTATTTATATTATAGGCCCCCCACACACCATACTTGGAGGGTAGGGAAGTGACCCCCTAAACTACCTCTGAGCCACATTGCAGTGCCCTCCCCCCATTCACAATATATTTTCATATACTATCTTAGAAACCAGCAGCTACAAGACCGACCAGGGGGGGAATGGCCCCCCGGGTGGTGAACTGGCTGCGGCGTCTATTAGATGCTGTGCCAGTTCACTCCCCGCAGCCCACCTCAGCCTGCGGAGTCTTCTGGCGTCCAAAGCCATCTACAGGGCTTCGGGCACTATCTTCCCGTAGCCCTGCAGTGTCACCACGAGGGTTGTGAAGATCACCGGGGGAGCTGTGCGCCAGGAGAGGATTATTCTGCAGGTCAGTAAATGCTTATTTAGTTTTTACAGGTGCACACTATTTTCTGGTGAAACGCTGCCCAGATTACGATTATTTTCTGGGGGGCACCACAGGTTTTCTCACCTGGAGTGACAAAATAACTAGAGGCGCCCCTGCCAGCAGCCCAGCGATAGCTCAGGGGGTCCCTCCCCACCCTCCAGATACAGGATGTGTAGGAGGCATGACTGCGGAGATATCGGGCCATGACTGTCAGGGTTGCACTGCGCATGCGCAAGCTACTCAGCGCAGAAACTGCAATTATGTATAATGAAATCTGGTGGACATTCATGAGAATTGCAGAGCTGTCATTATACGTATCAATGGTGACATCTTGTGGCCATTTATCAGAACTGCGGCGTTGGCTTTCCGATTAAAAAGAGAAACATCTTGTGGCTTTTTTATAAGAAGTGTAGTGTCATCATTACATACTTAAATGGTGACATCTTGTGGTCATTTAGGAGAAGTGCAGCGCCGTCATTATGTGTAGAAATAGTGACAGCATGTGGCTATTATTGAGAACTGCAGCGCCCTTATTACCTGTAAATAGTGACATCTATACAGGTAATACACCAGAGGTTCTGGATGTGAAGCCCCTTGCACATTACATGCGATTCCCATTTTTACACAATCCGATTTTTGATTCAGATTAAAAAAAGTACTGCATGCTGCTAGGTTGTTTTTTTAATCGGAATCAAAAATCGGATCATATAAAAAAAAAAATCGGAAACGCATGTAGTGTGCAAGAGGCCTAAGCTTGTCTATCAGGGATAATTATGTCAAATCCAGACCAGACTGGCAAAGACTGGCAGAGCTCCTATACAAAGGAATGCTAATCTGCATCCGACACCCACTGCACCACAAGAGCTTACGCTCTAATGCCTTCACCACACTCATGGCTCGATTGTCATCTCAGAAATGGCCCCTCCCTCAAATCTAAAGGCTGCCACACACCGTCCAGTTTTTTAAATATCTTTTCAATTCAAGAGTTAGAATCAGTTTTTCTTACTGATTTGACCAATGTACTACACACGTGTTCAGTTTTTCCAGAGATCCCAGCTCTGCCCACATTACCAGAGGCTCCTCCCCCTGCTGGATTCCGCTATCTCTCGGGGTCTCTGTGTACCCCCAGCTCTGCGCACCTCAGTAATATAGTTATAGCATTGCCTCCGTCCTCTGTCAGGCGGGACTGTGGAAGCTGTAAGATGATAACGAACACAAATGAACACAGACACATCTTATCCACAACACACATTTTATTCTGTGGCTTTTCTACATACAAGGCCCTCCGGCCGCCCCCAACACATCTCTCCACATCACACTGTCCAATGTTTGCCTGAAGCACCGAGTGGGCTTGTAGAGCGGCCACCGAACCCCTTACCAGTTCACAACATGACAGCCGCTTATCAGAAGCCGGACCAGCAACTTCCTGGCATGCTGACTCCTCCTCCCGCCTCATCCACTGCTATAAAAGATCACCTTATATAAGACAGAGATGTGAAAATCTCCCCCTAGTGGTCAGTGATGTGAAAACCATGAAACAAGGAATAAGTGTTTTACTACTGATGATATCACGTTTCTTAATCACTGAGATGGATTTACCCGGACTCTCCCAGGCTCTATCGAATAACCGGGACTGGATGTTGTCAAATCTGTCTGCAATTATGGGGCAGAGTGTTTAGGGCTGCTTGGCCCACCCCCCTCCCCACTAACATTTACTGTCAATGTCTGGGCCTGTAAATGCCAATGTTGCCAAGTTGTCACAGAAAGGTTATAGCAATTACCACCTGACCAAACAAAGTGAAGTTACATAACATCCCTTTCCTATATCTGTTACATAAGTAAAAACTATCATACAGTTCATGTACAGCCTGGGTCTCTACTTTGCTGAATACTCTCCCAGGATTCCAGAGCTAATGAGACAGTCTAATAAGTATACATCTAAGGTAATTATGAGTTTAATCAGCACATTACTTCTACTTGTAGTGCTATAGTTATGCTAACAAGGACTTCATTATGGTGCTTTTGGTGGTCTGGTGATTTTGGTGTTCCCATATTACCTGCCCCTTTCTTTCTCTATATAGCCGTTGTATATAAACACCACATGTGCGCTTTTAATAACTCCTTGGCACCCTCTCCAGCAGATGTCCACCCTCTGCATCTGCCTAGACTGCCTATGCCAACAAACGGCCCTGCGTGGCTGATCACAAAGGACTTCAGAAGTGAATTGATGGATGTGTGGTGGTAGCCGCATGCACCGTTATGCTGTGAGAACATTACGTGGCGGTTCTGAGAGGACAACTTGCATTTATCACAAATATATCTCACAGCAGGCGGCTACAATTACACAGCCACTATTTCACTAACCTCTCACCCCACTCTCTGATATGACCCACATGAGGGGTAAAAACTTTTGCCACCTAACATTAGACAATGTTCTTAAAAACCACCTCCTCAAAATCTAACGAGCCAGACAACTTGTGCTTCATCCAACACCAGAGATCGTCCCAGGCAGGCGAGGAGGCCATTAAATGTCTGCTAAGATGTCTCCAGTCTTGGAGAGATACCTCCACAGAGGAAGGTCCTCAGAGTGATATCGCTTGTCTGAGGGACAGGCATATCAGACTACAACCTGAGGAGTTCAGTTCTACATCACAGGTCACTGGGAAGTCCAATCTCCCACCCAAACTTGGACCGTGACTCCCCTACTCAGCTGGACGTAAGGCCATAGTGGATCCCTCAGACCATAAGGCTATAGTGGATCCCTCAGACCGTAAGGCTATAGTGGATCCCTCAGACCGTAAGGCTATAGTGGATCCCTCAGACCATAAGGTTATAGTGGATTCTTCAGACCAAATGTTTGCCCTCCCCTGGCTATGCGAGGTCTCCAGGGAAAAAGGAGACTTGACCTTGCTTGCAGAGGTCCTCAGCCCTCGGGGCAGGAAGGTGGCTTCTCTCTCTCGTGTGGGTCAGTTCGTGCCTCTGCCGGTTGGAGTTGGTGGTGAAGCGTTTGTCACAGTGGGAACAGGCGAAGGATTTGTTTCCGGTGTGGGTATTCTGGTGGGTGGCCAGCTGGGCATATTGCGTGAAGTGCTTTCCGCACTCCAGGCAGGCATACGGCTTCTCCCCGGTGTGGATCCGCTGGTGGATGGTGAGCTGGGACTTGCGGGTGAAACACTTGCCGCAGGACGGGCAGGAGAAAGGCCGCTCTCCGGTGTGAGTGCGCCGGTGGATCACCAGATTGAAGTTACTGGTGAAATATTTGTCGCATTCTGAGCAGGCAAACGGTTTGTGCGCTCCATGGTTCTGCTGGTGTACATCCAGCTGGGATTTACGCATGAACCTCAGACCGCACTCCGAGCAGGCGTACGGCTTCTCGCCATAGTGCGTTCTGGGGGGAATCTTCAGCGGTGATTTCTTCAGAAAGCTCCTCCCATTTATGGCACAGATCGGCTGGTGTTTCCCGGACTGTCCCTGCGACAAGCTGCTGCTGAAACCGAAGGCTTGGCCCATTGCAGGCGACAGGTGGTCCAGAACGTCTGCAGGGAAAGGGATGGTGTTCTCCACCAAAGAACTCGAGACCCCAGAAACCTGCAGCTCAGACTCAGAACTGGCGTAAGGATAATGGTCTACAGGTTCTCGAGATATGGAGTCCTCCATAAAATAGGGCAACGTACACAGAGGATGGTCCGCAGCCTCTCCTAGGTCAGTACCTGCCATGACTTGGTCTTCTGCCTTTATATCAGCAGACATGCACCAGGAGTAGTCCACAGGGGTCAGAGTGTGAATGTCCTTCACTGTCTCTTGAGGAGCATCTTCAGGTTCTACCTTGATCTGAGTCAGTGTGCATTGTGTATGTTCCATAGATGTAAAGAGGTCAGTGTGGGTGAGGTTTGACTTCTCATGGATGCTGGGCTCCTGCTGAAGATGTCCCGATGAAGGCCGAGGCTTAGACTGGTCTGTGTAGATGTTGCAGGCCTTGGGGTCCTCCTCCCAGTTGGAGGTTGACACCATGGGAGATGACCTTTTGTGACAGCCCAGCTCCAGGCTGTGCTCAGCTGAAGGCATAGACTCTAGAATGTCCTCCAAACCAAGTTTGTCATCATTGTCACCACTTAGCGATGAGTTCAGCCGAGGACTCTCTTCTGCTTCACTGAACTGACATTTACCTGTGGGGAGAACAGAGTGATATTTCCATCACAAGTGGGGTCTGTTGGGTCACATGCTGATTACAAATGTCTGTTGGGGACGGCATTGATGAGATCTCTCCTTGCTGATAATATAACACAACAACTTCCTAGGGGGTGGGGGTCAGCCTGGCAATGGGGAGGAGGCAGCAGTTGTGCAGAGCTGGAGACTTCTGCTTGGTACTCACAATGCAATTTCCCGTCAGATCGACGGGTCAAACTGATCATTTCTGACATATCGGTCCTGCTGTTGATCAATGACAGGACCGATTTTCAGATCAGTACTGCATAAAATTGATCCAGTTACTGATCAGGAGCAGATCGGACATGTTGGAAATTTTTGTTATGAATTGTTGATCTGAAGTGAAATTGCATCATGTGTACCTAGCATAAGACACGTAGAGATCTCACCAACAGAGTCAACCAATAGACACTTCAGATCATGTGCTACATACATGCTTACATCATATGACTCGGAGTAACCAGTGTGTGTGTGTGTGGGGGGGGGGGGGGACACTGCTCTCTTTCTACTTCATGATTCATGGAAACAGATGTATTGTTTATAGCCTGTGCTTTCACATGGGCTTATCTGCCATCTCTGCCATGGCAGTCATGTGACACAGGGGAGAGATCAGATTGCAACTTGTGATGAGACACAAATGAGGGGGAATTGGAGAGGCTAAACTCTCTAAATTCATACAGGGTGCATTTCTGTGTTTTCCTTCTGTCCTGTGCAAGAGTTCAGCTCCACTTTAACCACCCTGGCGGTAATCCCAAGCTGGGCTCGGGCTGATATTAAGGTGCAGCTCGCCTTGTTTTCTTGGATGTTGCGCGCGGTCAGTGAGACCCAGGCTTCTCTACCCCAACCTTCGGGATCCCTTACCCCCATCTTTTTTTCCGGGGATCCCGGCGGCCAATCAGGACGGCCAAGCGGCTGTGTGCGGCAAAAAAATTAAAGTGGCCATGGCAGAGATGGTGGATAAGCTCATTTGAAAGCACAGGATGATAACAATATAGCCATTTGGTTCCCAACTGCTTCTGAGCTAAGTGTGTCTGCAGATCTGCCTTACGGTTACCAAGTTTTGCTTAGATTTTGACTACTCTGCCTGGCGCCTGCACCAACCTCTGCCTGGATTTTGACTACTCTCTGCCTGCCGCCTGCACCGACCTCTGCCTGGATTTTGACTACTCTCTGCCTGCCGCCTGTACCGACCTCTGCCTGGATTTTGACTACTCTCTGCCTGCACCAACCTTTGCCTGGATTTTGACTACTCTCTGCCTGCCGCCTGCACCAACCTTTGCCTGGATTTTGACTACTCTCTGCCTGCTGCCTGCACCGACCTCTGCCTGGATTTTGACGACTCTCTGCCTGCCGCTTATACCGACCTCTGCCTGGATTTTGACGACTCTCTGCCTGCCTTATTTGTACAATGTTACATTTTTGTAGTTTATTGATACATTTAAGTCAAACATTTTGTGTTCCAATCTTTTATGTATGTGCAGAATGTCTACCAGGCTTTTATTCTGACATATTTTGGTGAGTTATGACTTAAAAGGAACCTTAACTGTAAAAAAAAAAAAAAAGAGTTTTACTTACCTGGGACATCTACCAGCCCCCTTGCAGCCATCCTGTGCCCTCGCAGTCACTCATGGCTTCTCTGGTCCCCCGCTGATCGCCAATTGGCGTTAGGCGGCCCTGGGGTTGCCGCCGCGGCCACGCCCGTTGGCATGGTGCGGTCTTAAAGGATACCACAACTGACATGTGGCATAATGAGATAGACATGGGTATGTACAGTGCCTAGCACACAAATAACTATGCTGTGTTCCTTTTTTTCTTTCTCTGCCTGAAAGAGGTAAATATCAGGTATGTAAGTGGCTGGCTCAGTCCTGACTCAGACAGGAAGTGACTACAGTGTGACCCTCACTGATAAGAAATTCCCCCTTTTTTATCTCTTTCTTGCTCTCAGAAGCCATTTTCTGCTAGGAAAGTGTTTTATAGTTGGAATTTCTTATCAGTGAAGGTCACACTGTAGTCACTTCCTGTCTGAGTCGAGACTGAGTCAGCCACTTACATACCTGATATTTACCTCTTTCAGGCAGCGAAAGAAAAAAAGGAACACAGCATAGTTATTTGTGTGCTAGGCACTGTACATACCCATGTCTATCTCATTATGCCACATGTCAGTTGTGGTATCCTTTAAGGCAGTTAACCTCCCTGGTGGTAAATTTCTGTCTGGATTTAAGAAGAATTTTAGGCCTCCAATTCTTAAAGGGAACCTTAACTGTAAAAAAAAATAAAAAAAAATGAGTTTTACTTACCTGGGGCATCTACCAGCCCCCTGCAGCCATCCTGTGCCCTCGCAGTCACTCATGGCTTCTCTGGTCCCCCGCTGCCAGCTAGTTTCATTTTTTTGCTGACTGGGAGTCCTGCTGGTGCAGGAAGCTATTGCAAACATCAACAAGTACATTTTTACGCGTTACGGGTGTAACAACCGTAACGCGTAAAAATGTAGTACTTGTTGATGTCTGCAATAGCTTCCTGAACCAGCAGGACTCCCAGTCAGCAAAAAAATGAAACTAGCTGGCAGCGGGGGACCAGAGAAGCCATGAGTGACTGCGAGGGCACAGGATGGCTGCAGGGGGCTGGTAGATGCCCCAGGTAAGTAAAACTCGTTTTTTTTTTACAGTTAAGGTTCCCTTTAAGAATTGGAGGCCTAAAATTCTTCTTAATTCCAGACAGAAATGCACCACCAGGGAGGTTAACTGCCTTAAGATCGCACCATGCCAACGGGCGTGGCCGCGGCGGCAACCCCAGGGCCGCCTAACGGCAATTGGCGATCAGATCCCGCTGTGTTATGCGGCCCTGCAGCTTGGCCTTAAAGCTGCAGTGGCCAATTAAACAAAAAATAGCCTGGTCTTTAGGGAGGTTTAGCACTGTGGTCCTGAATTGGTTAAGCCACCAACAAGCAAGAAAATGCTCAGATTATTTTGACAGTACCTCTTCACCTCCTTTTTGTCACTTTTTCAGTTGCTGAGTGCTGAAAAGCAATTGTAAACAGGAGATGAATATTATCTCCCAGTAGAAAATGTAATAGAAAGTGAATTGGATAATGTCCCCATGTCTGTGGACATCGGGCCTGATCTTATTTACACCACTGCCACTAGCTTGATGCAATACAAAGCAATGAGAATGTCACCTGCATACAGGGCCGGCCCACCCATGAGGCGGGGTGAAACTTTTGCCTCAGACGGTACTTCTGGGGGGGCGGCACCCGCCCGTCCATGTGTGTGGGGGGCCGCCCGAGCTGGAGGGGATAGCGGGCAGGAAGGGGGTATTGGGCCTAGCGGCGGGGAGGGGGGTCGGACCCCCCCTCCCTCGCCTGGGTCCCCCGTCCTCCGCTCCCCTTCAGCTTTAAAAAGGTCCGTGCTGTGGCTGCAGCTATTCGTAAGAGGCAACGGGCGGGGATTACTCACCTCTTCCTCGTTCCAGGCCAGCGTGCGCTCCACTGACGTCACTTCCTGCGGCGTAGCAGGAAGTGACGTCAGTGGAGCGCACGCTGGCCTGGAACGAGGAAGAGGTGAGTAATCCCCGCCCGTTGCCTCTTACGAATAGCTGCAGCCACAGCACGGACCTTTTTAAAGCTGGAGGGGAGCGGAGGACGGGGGACCCAGGCGAGGGAGGGGGGGGTCCGACCCCCCTCCCCGCCGCTAGGCCCAATACCCCCTTCCTGCCCGCTATCCCCTCCAGCTCGGGCGGCCCCCCACAACAACGGCTTGGGGGGGACTTCTTTAAAAATTGCCTCAGGCGGCAAAAAGTCTAGGGCCGGGCCTGCCTGCATACTGCCCCCTCCGTACTTCCCCCACCCATGACGGAGCACTCTGTACAAGGAATAAAAACAAGGAACACCAAGAGCCCCAATAGTGTAATATGTACTGGTAAATGGTTACTAGATAGAGTAAATATTAATACTCACAAACCAGGGTTACCATTAGGCAACCACTGTAAAGGCAGGTGGGGAGATTTTCCTGACCCCACTCAGGAATAAGAAGTCGCTCTCTGTAGATGAGAAAAAGGGGGTTCAACCCTCCACCCAGGGTGGACTCAATATTATGCAGGAGAACAGAGGCGCCAAAAGGATAAAAGGAAGCTAAATGAGCTTAAAAAACAAATTCTTGGTAAATAGAGGAGGTAGTGGTGGACTTACCTCCTCCAAGTAGACACACAACGACTGTAGTAAACACAGTCAATATATTTTATTTATGAACTCCAAATATGCAACGCGTTTCGCAGGTTTGATCCCGCTTCATCAGGGAATAACAGGGAGCAATAGCATATGTGGTCAGTAGAAGAGCCAGGCACCTCTGTGAGGCTATGACCTATTTGGCACAGAGGTGCCTGGCTCTTCTACTGACCACTTATGCTATTGCTCTCTGTTATTCCCTGATGAAGCGGGATCAAACCTGCGAAACGCGTTGCATATTTGGAGTTCATAAATAAAATATATTGACTGTGTTTACTACAGTCGTTGTGTGTCTACTTGGAGGAGGTAAGTCCACCACTACCTCCTCTATTTACCAAGAATTTGTTTTTTAAGCTCATTTAGCTTCCTTTTATCCTTTTGGCACCTCTGTTCTCCTGCATAATCCATACAAGGAATGGGCATCCCTAATCCATGCCCAATCCAGATGTAGATAAAATATCAATTAGGAATGCCACGGCTCTTCTGCACTTTGCTACTGTCAGTGAAAGCAGCTCTCAGTACTGGAGAATTGTTTTTGTCTTTGTGAATGTTACACTTTCATAGCTTATAGTTCAGCTGTACTTTGTCTGCATAGGCAATCTTGGTATTGTTTTGTTCAGGATAGATAGGGCTTTTATTTCTATTGTTAAACATTTCAAGGGAACCTGAAGTGAGGGGGCTATAGAGGCTGACATATTTCTTTCCTTTTAAACAATGCCAGTTGCCCGGCAGCCCTGCTAATCTTGTGCCTTCATAACTTCCAGCTATAGCCCCTGAACAAGCATGCAGCAGATAAGATGCTCTGACTGAAGTGTGACTGTATTAGCTGCATGCTCGTTTCAGGTGTGTGATTCAGACACTATTGCAGCCAAAGAGATCAGCAGGGCTGCCGGGCAACTGGTATTGTTTAACCTCTCTGGCGGGAATAACGAGCGTAGCTCTGGCTAGCCGCAGAGATGTCGCAAACATCAGATTGATTTTAGGTTTGCAAATTTCTAATGCGAATTTCCTTAAAAGGGCGCAAACTGGCTGTTCGCAACGGGCTCCATAGACTTATATGGCAGGCGAACAGCTGCCGACTTTAACCGTTAATAGCAAAAAACCCTTATTTGCTAGAAAAAAAAAATCTAATTTGCAGGGTATATAGAGGGGACAGTGGGTAGAAAAGGGATAAAAACATTTTCAAAAAGTCCTTATCGTTTTTTTTAGAAAATCGAGTGATTCAGAGCCTCGGAGGACAGGAAGGAGAACGGCTACTGATTTCAGGATCCCCTGGGTGGTGAGTAACAGCACCCGCTGCGAGCTATACTACTGCCAGTGGGCACCTGGGTGGTGAGTAAAAGCGCCTGCTGCGAGCTATACTACTGCCAGTGGGCACCTGGGTGGTGAGTAACAGCACCCGCTGCGAGCTATACTACTGCCAGTGGGCACCTGGGTGGTGAGTAACAGCACCCGCTGCGAGCTATACTACTGCCAGTGGGCACCTGGGTGGTGAGTAACAGCACCCGCTGCGAGCTATACTACTGCCAGTGGGCACCTGGGTGGTGAGTAAAAGCGCCTGCTGCGAGCTATACTACTGCCAGTGGGCACCTGGGTGGTGAGTAAAAGCGCCTGCTGCGAGCTATACTACTGCCAGTGGGCAGTATTCGGCCAACATTGGGCTATTTGCGTTGAACACAAATGTTTTTTTTTTTTCATTTTTAAATTCACATTCACATTTTTTACATTGAAGTCAATAGCCGCTAACTATAGCAGTTAACAGCAAATCCCCTGTACATGCTAGAAACACCGTCTGCATTTGCAAAGGGGGACAGTGGGTACAAGAGGAAACTTTTTTTTTTTTTTCAAAAAGACCTTATAGTTTTTGAGAAAATCGATTTTAAAGTTTCATAGGAAAAAAAGTATACATTGAAATGCGGTAAATGACAGATAATGTAGCAAACCTAACGGTAGTGTTAATTTACCAATATAACAAAAGAAAGAGCAATGAATTTCATGATGGAGTTTACAACGGAACCGCACGCAGTGCATACGGACCCCCTGGAGACCCCTCCAGAGTCACAACGCTTTGGCCAGGGATCGCTATACAGCTGCAATATGGCTGTATAAAGATTCCTGGCATCTTTTCCCATTTTTGGAAACTTTTTTTTTTTAAGTTTTGAAAAAAGTTCCCACACTCTGAACATTAAAAAAAAAAAAAAAGTTTCCAAAAATAGGTAATGATGCCAGGAATCTGTATACAGCCATATTGCATCCGTATAGCGATCCCTGGCCAAAGCGTCGCGGCTCCGGAGGGGTTTCCGGGGGGGGGGGGGGGCATATGCACTGCGTATGGACCCCCTAGAAACCTCGTCAGGAAATCCATTGCTCTTTCTTTTGATATATGTAAATTTACACTACCGTTAGGTTTGCTACATTATCTGTCATGTACCGGTTTTTCCTCTTATCCCCGCTGTCCCCCTCCACATGCCCTGCAAACTGCAGATGGTGTTTCTAGCATGTAGGGGACTATGCTATTAACCGCTAAAGTTAGCGGCTATTGACTTTAATGTAAAAAATGCAAACGCAAATTTTTTTTTAAAAAATCGTGTTCAACCCGAACAGTCCAATGTTCACCGAATACTGCGCGCTGGCGAGCCGCTGAGAGCTCAATTCATAGTATAGCTCACAGCAGGTGCTTTCATTCACCTCCCGGGAGATTCCGACGTCGGGAGCCGTTCTCCATCCTGTCCTCATGATTTTCTAAAAAACTACAATGTCTTTTTGAAAATGTTTTTTTTCCTCTTCTTTCCACGTTCCCCCTCCAAATTTGATTTTTCGTGCACTTTTCTGGAAATTCGCCAACCCCAAATCTGATGTTTGCGACATCTCTACGGCTAGCCCGAGCTACACTCGTTATTTCCCGCCAGAGAGGTTAAACAATACCAGTTGCCTGGCAGCCCTGCTGATCTCTTTGGCTGCAGAAGTGTCTGAATCACACACCTGAACGAGCATGCAGGTAATCCAGTCACACTTCAGTCAGAGCACCTGATCTGCATGCTTGTTCAGGGGCTATGGCTGAATGTTTTGGAGGCACAAGATCACCAGGGCTGCCGGGCAACTGGCATTGTTTAAAAGGGAAAGAAATATGTCAGCCTCCATATCTCTCTCATGTCAGGTCCCCTTTAAATATTTAACAATAGAAAAAAAAGCCCTATCTGCCTGTGTACCCACTGCCCCCCTCCACATATCCTGCACATTTGGTGTTTCTAGCATATAAGGGGGCTTTGCTAATAACCGCTAAAGTCGGCAGCTATTGACTTTAAGGAAAAAAATGCGAACGCAAAACAAATCACGTGGAAAGCAGCCAGCACTTCCCGTGTGACACAAATGACACGCAGAGGATCCCGCGGACTTCTGGGTAAATTAACCCTCCGTCGCCCACGGTCAACAGTGGGAGGCCTCTGCGCGGTGTAGGTGACTACAGAAGGGAATGGAATCCCTGCCTACTAACAGTGGGAGGCCTCTGCGCGGTGTAGGTGACTACGGAAGGGAATGGAATCCCTGCCTACTAACAGTGGGAGGCCTCTGCGTGGTGTAGGTGACTACAGAAGGGAATGGAATCCCTGCCTACTAACAGTGGGAGGCCTCTGCACGGTGTAGGTGACTACGGAAGGGAATGGAATCCCTGCCTACTAACAGTGGGAGGCCTCTGCACGGTGTAGGTGACTACGGAAGGGAATGGAATCCCTGCCTACTAACAGTGGGAGGCCTCTGCACGGTGTAGGTGACTACGGAAGGGTATGGAATCCCTGCCTACTAACAGTGGGAGGCCTCTGCACGGTGTAGGTGACTACGGAAGGGAATGGAATCCCTGCCTACTAACAGTGGGAGGCCTCTGCACGGTGTAGGTGACTACGGAAGGGAATGGAATCCCTGCCTACTAACAGTGGGAGGCCTCTGCACGGTGTAGGTGACTACAGAAGGGAATGGAATCCCTGCCTACTAACAGTGGGAGGCCTCTGCACGGTGTAGGTGACTACGGAAGGGAATGGAATCCCTGCCTACTAACAGTGGGAGGCCTCTGCGCGGTGTAGGTGACTACGGAAGGGAATGGAATCCCTGCCTACTAACAGTGGGAGGCCTCTGCGCGGTGTAGGTGACTACGGAAGGGAATGGAATCCCTGCCTACTAACAGTGGGAGGCCTCTGCACGGTGTAGGTGACTACGGAAGGGAATGGAATCCCTGCCTACTAACAGTGGGAGGCCTCTGCACGGTGTAGGTGACTACGGAAGGGAATGGAATCCCTGCCTACTAACAGTGGGAGGCCTCTGCGCGGTGTAGGTGACTACGGAAGGGAATGGAATCCCTGCCTACTAACAGTGGGAGGCCTCTGCGCGGTGTAGGTGACTACAGAAGGGAATGGAATCCCTGCCTACTAACAGTGGGAGGCCTCTGCGTGGTGTAGGTGACTACGGAAGGGAATGGAATCCCTACCTACTAACAGTGGGAGGCCTCTGCGTGGTGTAGGTGACTACGGAAGGGAATGGAATCCCTGCCTACTAACAGTGGGAGGCCTCTGCGCGGTGTAGGTGACTACAGAAGGGAATGGAATCCCTGCCTACTAACAGTGGGAGGCCTCTGCGCGGTGTAGGTGACTACAGAAGGGAATGGAATCCCTGCCTACTAACAGTGGGAGGCCTCTGCGCGGTGTAGGTGACTACGGAAGGGAATGGATTCTTTTGTACGAAAACCCCGGCTTTTACCTTAGCTGTGGGGATAGCAGTGGTGCCTGGATGACTGGTTTGTATGAAAGCATTTGCGAGTGTGCAAAGGGTTAAATGACTCAGCTCAGCGCTGGGCAGACCACGGCGTGTGGGCCGAATTCAGCCCGAGCATGCTTGAATTCCATCCCGCCAACAGGCAGCCGGATCCCTCCCCTCCCTCCCAGCAGAGTCGCGCGCGGGCGGTAACAGGGGGTTACACTCACCTGATCCAGTGGTGTCCTCTCTCCTTTTCAAAAGCGGGGTGATGCCCTTTAAACTAGTGGGACCATCATGAGGGGATCTCTGCCATTCCTCTGCTGCACTGCCTGGTTCACACACCCTTCCTGGGCTAAGTATCTCCTTTTCAGCACATTTCCATGCGTCTTATACACTTTACCTATACAGGCTGCTCCTAGGTTGCTTGGTTATTGCAGTTTGCACATATTTATTGCACTAATTTTGCATTTGCCCTTTGAATCATAGCTTTTTGTCATTATATGCACATGTATTTGTATATGTAAGGTCATTGCACTACATATTTTATAACTTGACTGAACCCAGGTTCATCCACCTGTGGGCTCTATTTTGATTCCCATTTGGTTGGAGTGGTTGGAGTACATATATACACTCACCTAAAGGATTAATAGGAACACCTGTTCAATTTCTCATTAATGCAGTTATCTAATCAACCAATCACATGGCAGTTGCTTCAATGCATTTAGGGGTGTGGTCCTGGTCAAGACAATCTCCTGAACTCCAAACTGAATGTCAGAATGGGAAAGAAAGGTGATTTAAGCAATTCTGAGCGGGGCATGGTTGTTGGTGCCAGACGGGCCAGTTTGAGTAGTTCACAATCTGCTCAGTTACTGGGATTTCTACACACAACCATTTCTAGAGTTTACGAAGAATGATGTGAAAAAGGGAAAAACATCCAGTGTGCGGCAGTCCTGTGGGGGAAAATGCCTTGTTGATGCTAGAGGTCAGAGGAGAATGGGCCGACTGATTCAAGCTGATAGAAGAGCAACATTGACTAACATAACCACTCGTTACAACCGAGGTATGGAGCAAAGCATTTGTGAAGCCACAACACGCACAACCTTGAGGCGGATGGGCTACAACAGCAGAAGACCCCACCGGGTACCACTCATCTCCACCACAAATTAGAAATAGAGGGTACAATTTGCACAAGCTCACTAAGATTGGACAGTTGAAGACTGAAAAAATGTTGCCTGATCTGATGAGTCTCGATAGAGTCAGAATTTGGTGTAAACAGAATGAGAACATGGATCCATCATGCCTTGTTACCACTGTGCAGGCTGGTGGTGGTGGTGTAATGGTGTGGGGGATGTTTTCTTGGCACACTTTAGGCCCTTTAGTGCCAATTGGGCATCGTTTAAATGCCACGGGCTACCTGGCATTGTTTCTGACCATGTCCATCCCTTCATGACCACCATGTACCCATCCTCTGATGGCTGCTTCCAGCAGGATAATGCACCATGTCACTTGAATCATTTCAAATTGGTTTCTTGAACATGACAATGAGGTCACTGTACTAAAATGGCCCCCACAGTCACCAGATCTCAACCCAATAGAGCATCTTTGGGATGTGATGGAACGGGAGCTTCCTGCCCTGGATGTGCATCTCACAAATCCCCAACAACTGCAAGATGCTATCCTATCAATATGGGCCAACATTTCTAAAGAATGCTTTCAGCACCTTGTTGAATCAATGCCACGTAGAATTAAGGCAGTTCTGAAGGCGAAAGGGGGTCAAACACTGTATTAGTATGGTGTTCCTAATAATCCTGTAGGTGAGTGTATATATGCATACATTTTATTGTATAACATATTTTGGGTGTGTATTTGATATCTAATGATTATATGCTTTTGTACAGGCAGGATTGTTTGCAGCAGAGTATTTCAGGATTATGCGGCCTGTTTTAATTGGTTTTAATTTTGAACTCTCACAAGTGTCATTATGTGTTATATAATTTTTGGAATAAAGATGACTTATTATATACATCTCTGATATCCTTCAGTGCTGCTGTTACATATGGGTTTTCTTTCCTAGCTTTTGCATTTCGTTTTTGACCCTAGCACACTCAATTATATTGCCAGTGTTGCGGACATCTCTTTTTGCATGTGGCACCCTGTTGCCACGGAGATGCGACGCTGGAATCGGCGATCAGGTGAGTGTTAAGTAACCCCCGGTTACCGCCTGGGGAGGGAGGGAGGAGAGGAGAAATGTAAGGAATGTGGTCCACAGCATGCACCCCAGGCCATGCAAAGTTTGTCCAGCCCTGACTTAGCTGTTTTTGTTGGCCACACCCTCTTTAGCACCTCCCTTATAATTGATTTAAATGTCCTAACTTGAGAAGATGAGCCTGAATCTATGTTTTATTTCCTTGTAGCTAGACCTGGCTGAAGGGGAGGAGCTTATGTTTAAGGCGGTACACAAGACTCAGCACAGCGCTTCCTCTGTGGATGGTCAGGAGGCTTCCTGGACCTCTCTAGGAGTCTACAATAAGAACACTGTAGTTATTGTTTCATGAACTAGATCTATGATGCCGATGTAAAATGAACAGAGGCTCAGCTGGGAGATGTTGAGTCAGTTTTTATGCAGTGACATCTTCATGGATAGAACCAGGGGGCAGTGTCATCAGTGAAGACCAATCGTTTCACATTCATAACATCATCTGTAAATGGCCCCTAAAGGTTGGATTTCGTGTGAGAAGACCGGTCCTAGATCTCTTCCAGAGAGCCCCCAACCAGTTCCACCATCATCTCCAGCCAGACATGAACCCTCCAGCCTGGCTTCCTAACAAACCACAATAAAGTCCCATAAATGTATGACGGCATTAATAACTTGCTGCACATCTTACCGAGCGGTCCCAGCATCTGGGGTGCCTCCATTGACGGAGTCTCTAGGCTTCTGGTTCCCCCTAAATCGGATAACTTTTCAACAGACAAGGAGACAATCAAGTCCTCCTCACCAGAAGAAACCTGAGGAACACACAAGAGACAACATGAAGGCCCAGTGATTGGTTCAGATCTCCCCCCCTACACACACATGCACGCATACATACACAAACACGCACGCATGTATACATACACACACATGCACACATACACACACACACAAACACGCACATACATACACATACACGCACGCACTCACATACATACATTCACACATGCACATACACGCACATACATACATACATACATACACACACACAGACTACTTACCTCCTCCTTTCTAGTGGGAACGAGTGTTTCTTTTTCATCGTGACTCTTCTGGTCCCCGTGTTCTACTATGGAGGAGCCCCGAACAGCCGGCAGGAGAGAGGACATCTGCTTCAGGTTCATGTCTGAAAGAACTTCCCCCGATTTCCTCATAACTATACAATCCTGTGTAGATAACAGTGACGTCATATAACCCCAGAATCCTCCTCATCTCTCTGATGGCTCACCTGACCTCCCAGAATCCACCCTCACCTCTCTGGTCACCTGTGTGTTATATTACTAGAGATAAGAGATGTCATGTGACCTCCCAGAATCCCCCTCACCTCTCCGGTTACCAGTGTGTTATATTACTAGAGATAAGAGTGATGTCATGTGACCTCCCAGAATCCCCCTCACCTCTCCGGTCAACTGTGTGTTATATTACTAGAGTGTCATGTGACCTCCCAGAATCCCCCTCACCTCTCCAGTCACCTGTGTGTTATATTACTGGAGATAATAGTGATGTCATGTGACCTCCCAGAATTCCCCTCACCTCTCTGGTCACCTGTGTGTTATATTACTAGAGATAAGTGATGTCATGTGACCTCCCAGAATCCTCCTCACCTCTCTGGTCACCTGTGTTATATTACTAGAGATAAGAGTGATGTCATGTGACCTCCCAGAACCCCCCTCACCTCTCCGGTCACCTGTGTGTTATATTACTAGAGATAAGAGTGATGTCATCTGACCTCCCAGAATCCCCTCACCTCTCCAGTCAGCTGTGTGTTATATTACTAGAGATAAGAGTGATGTCATGTGACCTCCCAGAATCCTCCTCACCTCTCCAGTCACCTGTGTTATATTACTAGAGATAAGAGTGATGTCATGTGACCTCCCAGAATCCCCCTCACCTCTCCGGTCAACTGTGTGTTATATTACTAGAGATAAGAGTGATGTCATGTGACCTCCCAGAACCCCCCTCACTTATCCAGTCACCTGTGTTATATTACTAGAGATAAGAGTGATGTCATGTGACCTCCCAGAATCCCCCTCACCTCTCCAGTCACCTGTGTGTTATATTACTAGAGATAAGAGTGATGTCATGTGACCTCCCAGAATCCCCCTCACCTCTCCAGTCACCTGTGTGTTATATTACTAGAGATAAGAGTGATGTCATGTGACCTCCCAGAATCCCCCTCACCTCTCTGGTCACCTGTGTGTTATATTACTAGAGATAAGAGTGACGTCACGTGACCTCCCAGAATCCCCCTCACCTCTCTGGTCACCTGTGTGTTATATAACTAGAGATAAGAGCGATGTCATGTGACCTCCCAGAATCCCCCTCACCTCTCCAGTCACCTGTGTTATATTACTAGAGATAAGAGTGATGTCATGTGACCTCCCAGAATCCTCCTCACCTCTCCGGTCACCTGTGTGTTATATTACTAGAGATAAGAGTGATGTCATGTGACCTCCCAGAATCCTCCTCACCTCTCCAGTCACCTGTCATGTGACCTCCCAGAATCCTCCTCACCTCTCTAGTCACCTGTGTGTTATATTACTAGAGATAAGAGTGATGTCATGTGACCTCCCAGAATCCCCCTCACCTCTCCAGTCACCTGTGTGTTATATTACTAGAGATAAGAGTGATGTCATGTGACCTCCCAGAATCCCCCTCACCTCTCTAGTCACCTGTGTGTTATATTACTAGAGATAAGAGTGATGTCATGTGACCTCCCAGAATCCCCCTCACCTCTCCAGACACCTGTGTGTTATATTACTAGAGATAAGAGTGATGTCATATGACCTCCCAGAATCCCCCTCACCTCTCTGGTCACCTGTGTGTTATATAACTAGAGATAAGAGCGACGTCATGTGACCTCCCAGAATCCCCCTCACCTCTCCAGTCACCTGTGTTATATTACTAGAGATAAGAGTGATGTCATGTGACCTCCCAGAATCCTCCTCACCTCTCCAGTCACCTGTGTTATATTACTAGAGATAAGAGTGATGTCATGTGACCTCCCAGAATCCCCCTCACCTCTCTAGTCACCTGTGTGTTATATTACTAGAGATAAGAGTGATGTCATGTGACCTCACAGAATCCTCCTCACCTCTCCAGTCACCTGTGTGTTATATTACTAGAGATAAGAGTGATGTCATGTGACCTCACAGAATCCTCCTCACCTCTCCGGTCAGCAGGTAGATGATCTGCAGGGTAAGTTGTAATATCTTCTCAGTCATGGCATTCCCATCCATGTTGTGGTGGTTGGAGATTATCTGGATGGGGGAAGAAGAGAGAGCTCTGTAGTGTCGTCAGGCTGGATAAGAAGTAATAACAGACATAAGACTGGTTCTGATCACCTCACATGTGATATGACAATGATATTATAATGAGGGAGCCAATATCACTCGGAAGTAAAGACTTCCCTCTGCTGGACAGAAGTGCAGATAGTGTAACCAGAGGACAAGAAGGGCTCCAAGTCATGTGACTGATGTGATCTAACCCTGTGACCTGAAGACAGTCCTGGGTTCTCTGCGGGGGATAGGGGGAGACATTCCAGGGGTCCTCTGCGGGAGGTGGGGGGGAGGATAGTCCTGGGTAATCTGCAGGAGGTGGGGGGGGGGGGTTAATATAGTTCCAGGTCCTCTGTGGGGGGTGGGGGTTAATATAGTCCCGGGTCCTCTGTGGGGGGAGGGGGGTAAGATAGTCCCGGGTCCTCTGCGGGAGGTGGGGGGGGGAAGATAGTCCCGGGTCCTCTGCAGGGGGTGGGGGGAGACAGTCCTGGGTCCTCTGCTGGGGGTGGGGGAGACAGTCCTGGGTCCTCTCCGGGGGGTGGGGGAGACAGTCCTGGGTCATCTGCGGGGGGTGGGGGAGACAGTCCCGGGTCCTCTGCGGAGGATGGGGGGAGACATTCCAGGGGTCCTCTGCGGGGGTGGGGGGGGGGGGGGAATATAGTCCTGGGTCCTCTGCAGGAGGTGGGGGACATAGTCCCGGGTCCTCTGTGGGGGGTGGGGGTTAATATAGTCCCGGGTCCTCTGTGGGGGGAGGGGGGAGACAGTCCCGGGGCCTCTGCTGGGGGAGACAGTCCCGGGTCCTCTCCGGGGGGTGGGGAGACAGTCCCGGGTCCTCTGCGGGGGGTGGGGGAGACAGTCCTGGGTCATCTGCGGGGGGAGGGGGGAGACAGTCCTGGGTCCTCTGTGGGGGGAGAGGGGAGACAGTCCTGGGTCCTCTGCTGGGGGGAGACAGTCCTGGGTCCTCTGCTGGGGGTGGGGGGAGACAGTTCTGGGTCCGCTGCGGGGGTAGACAGTCCTGGGTCCTCTGCGGGGGGTGGCAGTGTTGCCAACTCATCCCTTTAATTACTGACACATCTAAGTTATACAGGTTCTCAAGCTTTTTGCACATAATTAGTGCCTTAACTGCATCTACGTAGCCACAAAACCTGCATAATTCATATGTGTCAGTAATTAAAGGGATGAGTTGACAACACTGGGGGGTGGGGGAGACGGTCCGGGGTCCGCTGCGGGGGTAGACAGTTCTGGCTCCTCTGTAGGGGGTGGGGAAGACTGTCCCGGGTCCTCTGCGGGGGGTTGGGGAGACGGTCCCGGGTCCTCTGCGGGGGGTTGGGGAGACGGTCCCGGGTCCTCTGCAGGGTGAGGGGGGAGACAGTCCAGGGTCCTCTCATACTCCTTGGATCGCTGAGCCTTAGTTTCCATTTTTCATGGTGCATACCGAGGGGGAGAGAGACACACAGAGAGAGATAGACAGATACTGAGCATGGACATCTGGGGGCGGGGACACGGCTTTTGATACTGCTGTGATGTCATACCTATGATGTCATGTAACAGCACAAAGCAGTAATGCCCAGTGACTCCTCCTGTTATTATTCTCTTGTCTCTTGTGTCTACCATTATTAATATAATGCATTGCTGGTTACAGGGCTTGGAGGATGATGATCCTCCCCCCATCACCCTGTCTCTATACACCGGGCACAGAGGGGGGTGAGGGGAACCTCCTGTATTTCGGCTCCCCCCAGTCACTCACCTCACCAGATGCCTCCTTCCCCGCCACTTCCGGTTATGCGGTTCACCTGCGTCTCAGCCTCTGCCGCTACCACTTCCGGGTTTTGCGTTCCA
The DNA here is from genome assembly GCF_040937935.1 of Hyperolius riggenbachi. Lineage (NCBI taxonomy): Eukaryota > Metazoa > Chordata > Amphibia > Anura > Hyperoliidae > Hyperolius > Hyperolius riggenbachi. Next base: position 288,722,752 of record NC_090655.1, on the reverse strand, counting down.
GCTTTTCTCCAACTACTATGCCTACCACTTCCGGGTTCTTTGTTCAGTGAATTGCCTGCACAGGCGATGGTTTGCGTTCCAGAGACCGGAAGTGACTGCAGAGGGCGGGGCTGGCGGCAGCCGAGAGCTCTAATAGTTTAATTATGCCCCCTGCCAGTTCTGGTGTGTCTGGTGACTGATGTGCAGATATGAGGACATCCTGGTATTATTAGGGGGTGTGCAGATGGGGGGGTCACATGATGCTTGTGTGTCAGTTGCACCTCCTGTTGCCAGGTAACCACTATGAAGGTCCAGGACACGCCCTCTCATGTCATCCATTGTGGAGGTTATGGCAGCACCCCTCTCCCAGTATCAGGAGTGAGGCTCAGGCACATGTATTGGGGTCTGGTTAGTATAGAGGAGGCCAGACTTAGGGTTGCCACCTCACCTCTTTAAACACCAACACATCTAAGTTATACAGGTTCTGGGGCTACTCAAACATAATCAGTGCCTAAACTGCATCTAACTAGCCACAAGGCATGTATAATTCATATGTGTTGGTATTTATAGGGATGAGGTGGCAACTCTGCCACTAGGTGACCTCTGTGCTGCTGCTTCTACCAGTCATTTCACAGGGAACTTGTTTCCATGGCAGCCCTGACACTTGCCCTCCCTTCTTATGCCCTCTGTGTGCCTTCCCCCCTCCCCAGACACCCTTCCCTGACAATCCTCCCTCCACCATATCCCCCTCTCTAGACACTGCTCCCTCCACCTCATTACCCCTTCCCTGACAATCCTCCCTCCACCATATCCCCCTCTCCAGACACTGCTCCCTCCACCTCATTACCCCTTCCCTGACACTCCTCCCTCCACCATATCCCCCTCTCCAGACACTGCTCCCTCCACCTCATTACCCCTACCCTGACACTCCTCCCTCCACCATATCCCCCTCTCCAGACACTGCTCCCTCCACCTCATTACCCCTTCCCTGACACTCCTCCCTCCACCATCCATATCCCCCTCTCCAGACACTGCTCCCTCCACCTCATTACCCCTTCCCTGACACTCCTCCCTCCACCATCCATATCCCCCTCTCCAGACACTGCTCCCTCCACCTCATTACCCCTTCCCTGACACTCCTCCCTCCACCATATCCCCCTCTCCAGACACTGCTCCCTCCACCTCATTACCCCTTCCCTGACACTCCTCCCTCCACCATATCCCCCTCTCCAGACACTGCTCCCTCCACCTCATTACCCCTTCCCTGACACTCCTCCCTCCACCATATCCCCCTCTCCAGACACTGCTCCCTCCACCTCATTACCCCTTCCCTGACACTCCTCCCTCCACCATATCCCCCTCTCCAGACACTGCTCCCTCCACCTCATTACCCCTTCCCTGACACTCCTCCCTCCACCATATCCCCCTCTCCAGACACTGCTCCCTCCACCTCATTACCCCTTCCCTGACACTCCTCCCTCCACCATATCCCCCTCTCCAGACACTGCTCCCTCCACCTCATTACCCCTTCCCTGACACTCCTCCCTCCACCATCCATATCCCCCTCTCCAGACACTGCTCCCTCCACCTCATTACCCCTTCCCTGACACTCCTCCCTCCACCATATCCCCCTCTCCAGACACTGCTCCCTCCACCTCATTACCCCTTCCCTGACACTCCTCCCTCCACCATATCCCCCTCTCCAGACACTGCTCCCTCCACCTCATTACCCCTTCCCTGACACTCCTCCCTCCACCATATCCCCCTCTCCAGACACTGCTCCCTCCACCTCATTACCCCTTCCCTGACACTCCTCCCTCCACCATATCCCCCTCTCCAGACACTGCTCCCTCCACCTCATTACCCCTTCCCTGACACTCCTCCCTCCACCATATCCCCCTCTCCAGACACTGCTCCCTCCACCTCATTACCCCTTCCCTGACACTCCTCCCTCCACCATATCCCCCTCTCCAGACACTGCTCCCTCCACCTCATTACCCCTTCCCTGACACTCCTCCCTCCACCATCCATATCCCCCTCTCCAGACACTGCTCCCTCCACCTCATTACCCCTTCCCTGACACTCCTCCCTCCACCATATCCCCCTCTCCAGACACTGCTCCCTCCACCTCATTACCCCTTCCCTGACACTCCTCCCTCCACCATATCCCCCTCTCCAGACACTGCTCCCTCCACCTCATTACCCCTTCCCTGACACTCCTCCCTCCACCATATCCCCCTCTCCAGACACTGCTCCCTCCACCTCATTACCCCTTCCCTGACACTCCTCCCTCCACCATATCCCCCTCTCCAGACACTGCTCCCTCCACCTCATTACCCCTTCCCTGACACTCCTCCCTCCACCATATCCCCCTCTCCAGACACTGCTCCCTCCACCTCATTACCCCTTCCCTGACACTCCTCCCTCCACCATATCCCCCTCTCCAGACACTGCTCCCTCCACCTCATTACCCCTTCCCTGACACTCCTCCCTCCACCATCCATATCCCCCTCTCCAGACACTGCTCCCTCCACCTCATTACCCCTTCCCTGACACTCCTCCCTCCACCATCCATATCCCCCTCTCCAGACACTGCTCCCTCCACCTCATTACCCCTTCCCTGACACTCCTCCCTCCACCATATCCCCCTCTCCAGACACTGCTCCCTCCACCTCATTACCCCTTCCCTGACACTCCTCCCTTTACTTCCTATTTGTAGTTAAAGTAAACCTGGAAGGACAACAAATCTCATATAGAGGTTACTCACCAGGGCAGGGGGAAGCCTCTGGCTCCTAAAGAGGCTTCCTCAGTCGTCCTCTGAAAACCCCATCGACTGCTGGGACTCTCGGACAAAAGTAAACAAAAACAATCCCCATGGACATTGTACACAGGTACAGTAGCAGCTTTTCCCTCGGCTATGGCGGAAATAGCCAACCCCGATCTGGTTCTCTTTACTGTACAGGAGTGAGGCGCCTGCGCCTGCACAGAAGAGCGGAACTACTATCACCAGAGCCCATCAAAAATCCTACTGCATCTGCGTGCAGCGCTGGTAAACTCGCCACAGCAGCTCTTTGGGGGTCCCAGTGCTGGATCCCCTCTGGTGAGGAGGATTGGCAAAGCCTCTTTAGGACCCAGAGACTTTACCCTCTCAAGGTGGATATTTCCTAGGTGCACTTTTTTCTCCTCAGGTACACTTTACATTGCATGCCTAATGTACTGAGAGATTTGCACCGTGTGTGGCTACCTATAGACAGCTACCAGAAGTTCTGCTCACAGTGGAGACCAGGTACGGATCTAGGGGGGGGGGCAAGCAGGTATCTTGCCCCAGACGCAGTTTGTTGAATTCTTAAAAAGGCGGCAAAATGAATGGCAGTTTAGGCGCCAAAACCTGGCCTTTAGGCGCCAAAACCTGACCTTGCCCCAGGCGCAACTTGGTCTTGATCCGTCCCTGCCAGGTAGGACCATAGATGAGGGCAAAAACCTCCAGCCAGCTATCCAAGCCTTCGCATCCAAGGTTTCACAAGCAATCTGGCAACCAGTGTGTGGGTGGTAAAGTGAGGTGCCCCCACAATATGATGACCCCTTCACACAAGAAAACGAAAGGTTTCACCAATTAGACATTATTTTGCCGGCCCATTCTGTAGTAGGTACTTCAAGTCTACTTCTCTGTAGTAGGTACTTCTAGTCTACACAGATGAAAGAGGATCACGGCTTGTGTGAAGGAGGCTCCCCAAACAGCCATATTCCTGTCCCCACAGAGTGACGGATTAAAGGGGAACCCCAGTAATGTAAAGGGGAGAATGGCCCATATACAAACATATGGACACCTGCAGGCCTTGTAAAGTACATATCTATAACCTTCATCGGGTGACAATGAAACTGTTCTATTCTCATGATAATAATAATGTGCTTCCAGGGATTGCCATCACTGGAGCTCCACCAACTGAGCCATGTGCTTGGAGGGAATGCCACCACTGGAGCACCACCAGCTGAGCCATGTGCTTGGAGGGAATGCCACCACTGGAGCACCACCAGCTGAGCCATGTGCTTAGAGGGAATGCCATCACTGGAGCACCACCAGCTGAGCCATGTGCTTGGAGGGACCCCCATCACTGGAGCACCACCAGCTGAGCCATGTGCTTGGAGGGAATGCCATCACTGGAGCACCACCACCTGAGCCATGTGCTTGGAGGGATTGCCATCACCAGTGCTGGGCCGAAATTACGCATTAGCGTAATTACGCATCGTAATTCACTACAAATGCACTGTAAGCGTTACGTGTAAGGTTACGGTATTACGCGTAATTAATTACGCGTAGACCGCAGGTTACGTTATTACGCGTAACAAATTACGCGTAAGACAGTAAACTTCCATTGAAATTACACAGTCTGCCGTAATCGCGTAATATTACGCTCCCGTATAATATAAAAAAGCCGCCGACTTTAAGGGTTAATAGCAAAGCCCCCTTAAGTGCTAAGAGCCTCAAATTTGGAGAATATATTAAGGAGATCAGAAGGAATAAGAGGAAAAATGTTTTTTTCAAAAAGACCTTATAGTTTTTGAGAAAATCGATGTTAAAGTTTCAAAGGAAAAATATACCGTATTTTTCGCCGTATAAGACGCACTTTTTCTCCCCCAAAAATGGGGAAAAAAAGTCCCTGCGTCTTATACGGCAAAGGCAGGGAATCCCCGACTTTCACGCGCCCGCCGATACGACCCGCCGACCCGACGCCATCGGGGATTCCCTGCCTGTGTCCCCCCAGCGTCCTCATGTGTCCCCGCTGGCCTGGCCTGTCCCCCGTTTATGTCTCCGGTCCCCCCGCTTATGTCTCCGGGTCCCCTGCAGTCAGCGGCAGCAGCTTACCTCCTCCATCTTGCCCGCGGCGAATGAAGACATCCGGCTTCCCCGTGCGGCTTCCTCTAGTGCTGGCTTCTAATGACGCATCATTGATGATGCGTCATTAGAAGCCGTCACTAGAGGAAGCCACACGGGGGAAGCCGGATGTCTTCAATCGCCGCGGGCAAGATGGAGGAGGTAAGCTGCTGCTGCCGCTGACTGCAGGGGACCCGGAGACATAAGCGGGGGGGACCGGAGACATAAGCGGGGGGCAGGCCAGGCCAGCGGGGACACATGGAGGAGGTAAGCTGCTGCAGCCGCTGACTGCAGGGGACCCGGAGACATAAGCGTGGGGACCGGAGACATAAGCGAGGGGCAGGCCAGGCCAGCGGGGACACATGAGGACGCTGGGGGGGGGGGGGGGGGCAAGAGGACACAGCAGGGCGACCACAGGGGGGACCACAGGGGACAGGAGGACACAGGAGGTGGACCACAGGGTACAGAGGGGACAAAAGGACACAGGGGGGCGACCACAGGGGGGACCAGAGGACACAGGGGGGTGACCACAGGGTACGGGGGGGGGGGACAAGAGGACACAGGGGGGCGACCACAGGGGGGACCAGAGGACACAGGGGGTGACCACAGGGTACAGGGGGAGGGACAAGAGGACACAGGAGGGGGGGCAGAGGACACAGGGGGACCACAGAGTACAGGGGGGGGGGGCAAGAGGACACGGGGGCGATCACAGGGGGGACCAGAGGACACGGGGGTGACCACAGGGGGGCAGAGGACACAGGGGGGCAACCGCAGGGGACAGGAGGGGACCAGAGGACACAGGAGGCAACCACAGGGCACAGGGGGGGACCAGAGGACACGGGGAAACCACAGGGCACAGGGGGGACCAGAGGACACAGGAGGGCAACCACAGGGTACAAGGGAGACCACAGGGGGGTAACTACAGGGGGGGGGACCAGAGGGCACAGGGGGGAGACCAGAGGACACAGGGGGGAGACCAGAGGACATGGGGGGACCAGAGGGCACAGGGGGGAGACCACAAGACACTTAGGGTAGACAGGGTGAGATAAGAGGGCACATGAGGTACACAGGAGGACACCATTTGGGGGAGGTCATGTATAAGACACTCCTGAAATATGGACGCACCAGGTTTAGTTTATATTTTTTTTCCCCTGTTTTTTGCCCTCTAAACCTGGGTGCGTCTTATATTCCGGAGCGTCTTATACGGCGCGAAATATAGTATTTGAGAAAATCGATTTTTAAGTTTCAAGGGCAAAAATGTCTTTTAAATGCGGAAAATGTCCGTTTTTTTGCACAGGTAACAATAGTGTTTTATTTTCATAGATTCCCCCAAGTGGGAAGAGTTTTACTTACTTCGTTCTGAGTGTGGGAAATATTAAAAAAAAAACGACGTGGGGTCCCCCCTCCCAGACCTCTTTAACCCCTTGTCCACCATGCAGACTGGGATAGCCAGAATGCGGAGCACCGGCCGCGTGGGGCTCCGCACCCTGACTATACCAGCCCGCATGGTCCATGGATTGGGGGGGTCTCGGAAGGGGAGGGGCAGCCAAGCTTTCCCCTCCCCCTCCGAGCCCTTGTCCAATCCAAGGACAAGGGGCTCTTCTCCACCTCCGATGGGCGGTGGAGGTGGAGGCCGCGATTTCCTGGGGGGGGGTCATGGTGGCATCTGGGAGTCCCCTTTAAAAAGGGGTCCCCCAGATGCCCACCCCCCCTCCCAGGAGAAATGAGTATAGAGGTACTTGTACCCCTTACCCATTTCCTTTAAGAGTTAAAAGTAAATAAACACACAAACACATAGAAAAAGTATTTTAATTGAACAAAAAACATAACCACGAAAAAAGTCCTTTAATATTCTTAATTAACCATTAATACTTACCTGTCCCTTTAAAAGCCAGTTCCCACGCAATATCCTCGGAAATATACTAATCAGTTACAATGTAACAAAGTTGTTACAATGTAACAACTGTTACTTTGTAACACCACCGCACCCGACGTCACTCGCCGCTCACCCGCCCACACCTGTCACCCATATACATGCTGGCATGGTCCATGGATTGGGGGGTCTCGGAAGGGGAGGGGCAGCCAAGCTTTCCCCTCCCCCTCCAATGCGTCAACTTTTCCGCTTGGCAGCATGACCTTACGCATTAATTGGATAGGATTTTACGCGTAAGCCTATAACGTAACAACCTCAGTTACGGTATTCTTACGCGTAATTGCGTAAGGACTATGCGTAATTACAGACGTACCGAAATTGAATGTCTACGCCGTAAGCGTAATTCCGTAATGCGTAATAGCGTAAAATTATGATCCGTAAGCGTAGCTTTTTCCATTACGCCCAGCACTGGCCATCACTGGAGCTCCACCAACTGAGCCATGTGCTTGGAGGGAATGCCATCACTAGAGCACCACCAGCTGAGCCATGTGCTCCGAGAAAATGCCGTCACTGGAGCACCACCAGCTGAGCCATGTGCTTGGAGAGAATGGCGTCACTGGAGCGCCACCAGCTGAGCCATGTGCTTGAAGGGAATTCCATCACTGGAGCACCACCAGCTGAGCCATGTGCTTGGAGGGAATGCCATCACTGGAGCACCACCAGCTGAGCCATGTGCTTGGAGGGAATGCCATCACTGGAGCACCACCAACTGAGCTATGTGCTTGGAGGGAATGCCACCACTGGAGCACCACCAGCTGAGCTATGTGCTTCCAGGGAATGCCATCACTGGAGCACCACCAGCTGAGCCATGTGCTTGGAGGGAATGTCATCACTGGAGCACCACCAGCTGAGCCATGTGCTTGGAGGGAATGCCATCACTGGAGCTCCACCAGCTGAGCCATGTGCTTGGAGTGAATGCCACCACTGGAGCACCACCCGCTGAGCCATGTGCTTGGGGGGAATGCCACCACTGGAGCACCACCAGCTGAGCCATGTGCTTGGAGGGAATGCCACCACTGGAGCACCACCAGCTGAGCCATGTGCTTGAAGGGAATGTCATCACTGGAGCACCACCAGCTGAGCCATGTGCTTGGAGGGAATGCCATCACTGGAGCTCCACCAGCTGAGCCATGTGCTTGGAGTGAATGTCACCACTGGAGCACCACCAGCTGAGCCAGGTGCTTGGGGGGAATGCCACCACTGGAGCACCACCAGCTGAGCCATGTTCTTGGAGGGAATGCCACCACTGGAGCACCACCAGCTGAGCCATGTGCTTGGAGGGAATGCCACCACTGGAGCTCCACCAGCTGAGCCATGTGCTTGGAGGGAATGCCATCACTGGAGCTCCACCAGCTGAGCCATGTGTTTCCAGGGAATGTCATCACTGGAGCACCACAAGCTAAACCATATGCTTGGAGGGAATTCCATCACTGGAGCTCCACCAGATGAGCCATGTGCTTGGAGGGAATGCCATCACTGGAGCACCACCAGCTGAGCCATGTGCTTGGGGGGAATACCATCACTGGAGCACCACCAGCTGAGCCATGTGCTTGGAGGGAATGACATCACTGGAGCACCACCAGCTGAGCCATGTGCTTGGAGGGAATGCCATCACTGGAGCACCACCAGCTGAGCTGTGTTCTTGGAGGGAATGCCACCACTGGAGCACCACCAGCTGAGCTATGTGCTTGGAGGGACCCCCATCACTGGAGCACCACCAGCTGAGCCATGTGCTTGGAGGGAATGCCATCACTGGAGCACCACCAGCTGAGCTATGTGCTTAGAGGGAATGTCATCACTGGAGCACCACCAGCTGAGCCATGTGCTTGGAGGGAATGTCACCACTGGAGCACCACCAGCTGAGCCATGTGCTTGGAGGGAATGCCACCACTGGATAACCACCAGCTGAGCCATGTGCTTGGAGGGAATGCCACCACTGGAGCACCACCAGCTGAGCCATGTGCTTGGAGGGAATGCCATCACTGGAGCACCACCAGCTGAGCTATGTGCTTGGAGGGAATGCCATCCCTGGAGCACCACCCGCTGAGCCATGTGCTTGGAGGGAATGCCACCACTGGAGCACCACCAGCTGAGCCATGTGCTTGGAGGGAATACCATCACTGGAGCACAACCAGCTGAGCCATGTGCTTGGAGGGAATGCCATCACTGGAGCACCACCAGCTGAGCTATGTGCTTGGAGGGAATGCCATCACTGGAGCACCACCAGCTGAGCCATGTGCTTGGAGGGAATGCCATCACTGGAGCACCACCAGCTGAGCCATGTGCTTGGAGGGACCCCCATCAATGGAGCACCACCAGCTGAGCCATGTGCTTCGAGGGAATTACACCACTGGAGCACTACCAGCTGAGCCATGTGCTTGGAGGGAATGCCACCACTGGAGCTCCATCAGCTGAGCCATGTGCTTGGAGGGAATGCCATCACTGGAGCACCACCAGCTGAGCTATATGCTTGGAGGGAATGCCACCACTGGAGCACCACCAGCTGAGCCATGTGCTTGGAGGGAATACCATCACTGGAGCACCACTAGCTGAGCCATGTACTTGGAGGGAATGCCACCACTGGAGCACCACCAGCTGAGCCATGTGCTTGGAGGGAATGCCATCACTGGAGCACCACCAGCTGAGCCATATGCTTGGAGGGAATGTCATCACTGGAGCTCCACCAGCTGAGCCATGTGCTTGGAGGGAATGCCGTCACTGGAGCACCACCAGCTGAGCCATGTGCTTGGAGGGAATGCCATCACTGGAGCACCACCAGCTGAGCCATATGCTTGGAGGGAATGTCATCACTGGAGCTCCACCAGCTGAGCCATTTGCTTGGAGGGAATACCATCACTGGAGCACCACCAGCTGAGCCATGTGCTTGGAGGGAATGCCACCACTGGAGCACCACCAGCTGAGCCATGTGCTTCCAGGGAATGCCATCACTGGAGCACCACCAGCTGAGCCATGTGCTTCGAGGGAATGCCACCACTGGAGCACCACCAGCTGAGCCATGTGCTTGGAGGGAATGCCACCACTGGAGCTCCACCAGCTGAGCCATGTGCTTGGAGGGAATGCCATCACTGGAGCATCATTAGCTGAGCCATGTGCTTGGAGAGAATGCCATCACTGGAGCACCAACAGTTGAGCCATGTGCTTGGAGGGAATGCCATCACTAGAGCACCACCAGCTGAGCCATGTGCTTGGAGGGAATGCCATCACTGGAGCACCACCAGCTGAGCCATGTGCTTGGAGGGAATGCCATCCCTGGAGCACCACCAGCTGAGCCATGTGCTTGGAGGGAATGTCATCACTGGAGCACCACCAGCTGAGCCATGTGCTTGGAGGGAATGCCATCACTGGAGCTCAACCAGCTGAGCCATGTGCTTGGAGGGAATGCCACCACTGGAGCACCACCAGCTGAGCCATGTGCTTGGAGGGAATGCCGTCACTGGAGCACCACCAGCTGAGCCATGTGCTTGGAGGGAATGCCATCACTAGAGCACCACCAGCTGAGCCATGTGCTTGGAGGGAATGCCATCACTGGAGCTCCACCAGCTGAGCCATGTGCTTGGAGGGAATGCCATCACTGGAGCTCCACCAGCGGAGTCATGTGCTTGGAGGGAATGCCATCACTGGAGCTCCACCAGCTGAGCCATGTGCTTGGAGGGAATGCCACCACTGGAGCACCACCAGCTGAGCCATGTGCTTGGGGGGAATGCCACCACTGGAGCACCACCAGCTGAGCCACGTGCTTGGAGGGAATGCCACCACTGGAGCACCACCAGCTGAGCCATGTGCTTGGAGGGAATGCCATCACTGGAGCACCACCAGCTGAGCCATGTGCTTGGAGGGAATGCCATCACTGGAGCTCCACCAGCTGAGCCATGTGCTTGGAAGGAATGCCATCAGTAGAGCACCACCAGCTGAGCCATGTGCTTGGAGGGAATGCCATCACTGGAGCACCACCAGCTGAGCCATGTGCTTGGAGGGAATGCCACCACTGGAGTACCACCAGCTGAGCCATCTGCTTGGAGGGAATACCATCACTGGAGCACCACCAGCTGAGCCATGTGCTTGGAGGGAATGCCGTCACTGGAGCACCACCAGCTGAGCCATGTGCTTTCAGGGAATGTCATCACTGGAGCACCACCAGCTGAGCTATGTGCTTGGAGGGAATGCAATCACTGGAGCACCACCAGCTGAGCCATGTGCTTCGATGGAATGCCGTCACTGGAGCACCACCACCTGAGCCATGTGCTTCCAGGGAATGTCATCACTGGAGCTCCACCAGCTGAGCCATGTGCTTGGAGGGAATGCCATCACTGGAGCACCACCAGCTGAGCTATGTGCTTGGAGGGAATGCCGTCACTGGTGCTCCACCAGCTGAGCCATGCGCTTGGAGGGAATACCATCACTGGAGCACCACCAGCTGAGCCATGTGCTTGGAGGGAATGCCATCCCTGGAGCACCACCAGCTGAGCTATGTGCTTGGAGGGAATGCCATCACTAGAGCACCACCAGCTGAGCCATGTGCTTGGAGGGAATACCATCACTGGAGCAACACCAGCTGAGCCATGCGCTTCTAGGGAATGCCATCACTGGAACACCACCAGCTGAGCCATGTGCTTGGAGGGAATGCAATCACTGGAGCACCACCAGCTGAGCCATGTGCTTGGAGGGAATGCCATCACTGGAGCAACACCAGCTGAGCCATGCGCTTCCAGGGAATGCCATCACTGGAACACCACCAGCTGAGCCATGTGCTTGGAGGGAATGCAATCACTGGAGCACCACCAGCTGAGCCATGTGCTTGGAGGGAATGCCGTCACTGGAGCACCACCACCTGAGCCATGTGCTTGGAGGGAATACAATCACTGGAGCACCACCAGCAAACCCATGTGCTTGGAGGGAATGCCATCACTGGAGCTCCACCAGCTGAGCCATGTGCTTGCAGGGAATGCCATCACTGGAGCTCCACCAGCTGAGCCATGTGCTTGGAGGGAATGCCACCACTGGAGCACCACCAGCAAAGCCATATGCTTGGAGGGAATGCCACCACTGGAGCACCACCAGCTGAGCCATGTGCTTGGAGGGAATGCCACCACTGGAGCACCACCAGCTGAGCCATGTGCTTGGAGGGAATGCAATCACTGGAGCACCACCAGCTGAGCCATGTGCTTGGAGAGAATGCCATCACTGGGGCACCACCAGCTAAGCCATGTGCTTCCAGGGAATGCCATCACTGGGGCACCACCAGCTGAGCCATGTGCTTGGAGGGACCCCCATCACTGGAGCTCCACCAGCTGAGCCATGTGCTTCGAGGGAATGCCATCACTGGAGCACCACCAGCTGAGCCATGTGCTTGGAGGGAATGCCATCACTGGAGCTCCACCCGCTGAGCCATGTGCTTGGAGGGAATGCCATCACTGGAGCACCACCAGCTGAGCTATGTGCTTGGAGGGAATGCCATCCCTGGAGCACCACCCGCTGAGCCATGTGCTTGGAGGGAATGCCACCACTGGAGCACCACCAGCTGAGCCATGTGCTTGGAGGGACCCCCATCAATGGAGCACCACCAGCTGAGCCATGTGCTTGGAGGGAATGCCATCACTGGAGCACCACCAGCTGAGCCATGTGCTTGGAGGGACCCCCATCAATGGAGCTCCACCAGCTGAGCCATGTGCTTCGAGGGAATTACACCACTGGAGCACTACCAGCTGAGCCATGTGCTTGAAGGGAATGCCACCACTGGAGCTCCATCAGCTGAGCCATGTGCTTGGAGGGAATGCCATCACTGGAGCACCACCAGCTGAGCTATATGCTTGGAGGGAATGCCACCACTGGAGCACCACCAGCTAAGCCATGTGCTTGGAGGGAATACCATCACTGGAGCACCACCAGCTGAGCCATGTGCTTGGAGGGAATGCCACCACTGGAGCACCACCAGCTGAGCCATGTGCTTGGAGGGAATGCCATCACTGGAGCACCACCAGCTGAGCCATGTGCTTGGAGGGAATGCCGTCACTGGAGCACCACCAGCTGGGCCATGTGCTTCGAGGGAATGCCATCACTGGAGCACCACCAACTGAGCCATGTGCTTGGAGGGAATGCCATCACTGGAGCTCCACCAGCTGAGCCATGTGCTTGGAGGGAATGCCATCACTGGAGCACCACCAGCTGAGCTATGTGCTTGGAGGGAATGCCATCCCTGGAGCACCACCCGCTGAGCCATGTGCTTGGAGGGAATGCCACCACTGGAGCACCACCAGCTGAGCCATGTGCTTGGAGGGAATACCATCACTGGAGCACAACCAGCTGAGCCATGTGCTTGGAGGGAATGCCATCACTGGAGCACCACCAGCTGAGCTATGTGCTTGGAGGGAATGCCATCACTGGAGCACCACCAGCTGAGCCATGTGCTTGGAGGGAATGCCATCACTGGAGCACCACCAGCTGAGCCATGTGCTTGGAGGGACCCCCATCAATGGAGCACCACCAGCTGAGCCATGTGCTTCGAGGGAATTACACCACTGGAGCACTACCAGCTGAGCCATGTGCTTGGAGGGAATGCCACCACTGGAGCTCCATCAGCTGAGCCATGTGCTTGGAGGGAATGCCATCACTGGAGCACCACCAGCTGAGCTATATGCTTGGAGGGAATGCCACCACTGGAGCACCACCAGCTGAGCCATGTGCTTGGAGGGAATACCATCACTGGAGCACCACCAGCTGAGCCATGTACTTGGAGGGAATGCCACCACTGGAGCACCACCAGCTGAGCCATGTGCTTGGAGGGAATGCCATCACTGGAGCACCACCAGCTGAGCCATATGCTTGGAGGGAATGTCATCACTGGAGCTCCACCAGCTGAGCCATGTGCTTGGAGGGAATGCCGTCACTGGAGCACCACCAGCTGAGCCATGTGCTTGGAGGGAATGCCATCACTGGAGCACCACCAGCTGAGCCATATGCTTGGAGGGAATGTCATCACTGGAGCTCCACCAGCTGAGCCATTTGCTTGGAGGGAATACCATCACTGGAGCACCACCAGCTGAGCCATGTGCTTGGAGGGAATACCACCACTGGAGCACCACCAGCTCAGCCATGTGCTTGGAGGGAATGCAATCACTGCAGCACCACCAGCTGAGCCATGTGCTTGGGGGGAATACCATCACTGGAGCACCACCAGCTGAGCCCCGTGCTTGGAGGGAATGCCACCACTGGAGCACCACCAGCTGAGCCACCTTGGACAGAAGTGATGTCACTGTTCAGAGTACTCTGAGCTTCCATAAGTGGTCCTACTTTCAATGCCTCAAGGAAAAACACGATGCACAGAAAACATAACCCTGTCTAGATTATGGATTTGTGGAATGAACCCCCCAAAATGCTGGATCATCAGTTCCATAATTTAGGCGAGAATTCTCATGCTTACAGTATCTGTGGAATGGGATGTCATAATCCACCAGGAGATCCAATGGCTGCTGTTACCACACTATTAGTAATAATAATAACATAAATAGCATTTATTATCACCAAGTATTACTATTATTATTATTATTGATTTATAAAGCACTAACATATTCTGTGGCACTGTACAAAGTAAGAAACAAACATGGGATGCAAAATAATAGACAATGGTATTGGTATACACCAATATACAAAATACAGAGTTAGTACAAAGTACAATCTGTAATAACAGTGACAGCTATAAAGCAGTAAAGATTTTGGCATCACTGATAAATTTCAGAATGTGAATTGTAAATCAGGGAGAGGAGAGATTTTTGCTAGTTAACTAGAATGAGAACATCTCTTACTGGCCATCAGTTATTACTATGGGATAATACACATCTAGATGTATAATGCAATAATAATAAACGTATTCGTGTAAATCTAATAAAAATGAATGAGAAGTGACAGCAGGCAGAGGAACTGGGATCACATTGCTGCAGGCGGTGGTGTAATGACCAGCAGCGGCCACTAGGGGTAGCGTTGTACACCATATGGTAATACGTCATACACACGGAAGGAGACTTGAAACGCAGCTGGAAACTCGCTGGAGCGCACTTGGAACGCAGGACGAGGAAGTGGCGTGAAACGCAAATGAGAGCAGCCTGCCATGCCCCGGAAGTAGAGTGACCCCTGTCAGTGGCTGAGGGCTGCAGGTCAGTGCTGCTGGGTGGGGGTATTGGGGGGTTAGGTGTGCTCAAGGCTGTATCACCCCTATACAGGAAAGAATGGGGGACCCCTCCTCCCTCTCCTGCCCATTATTCACCAGGGGGGGCTCTCATCTGCATGTTTCCAGAGCAGCCAATCACCAGCCTGCTCTGCAGCACACTCACAGGATGATTGGCTGAGCTCTGCATCATTGTATTTACAGATATCAATATACCCATCCTACATATACACACCCATTATCTATATCTCTACCCATCATATAATATACTCACCTATCATCTATATCTCTGCCCATCATATACTATACACACCCATCATCTATATCTCTGCCCATCATATACTATACACATCCATCACTTATATCTCTACCTATCATATACTATACACACCCATCACCTATATCTCTGCCCATCATATACTATACTCACCTATCATCTATATCTCTGCCCATCATATACTATACACACCCATCATCTATATCTCTGCCCATCATATACTATACACACCCATCATCTATATCTCTGCCCATCATATACTATACACATCCATCACTTATATCTCTACCCATCATATACTATACACACCCATCACCTATATCTCTGCCCATCATATACTATACACACCTATCATCTATATCTCTGCCCATCATATAATATACTCACCTATCACCTATATCTCTGCCCATCATATACTATACACACCCATCACCTATATCACTGCCCATCATATACTATACACACCCATCACCTATATCACTGCCCATCATATACTATACTCACCTATCATCTATATCACTGCCCATTATATACTATACACACCCATCACCTATATCTCTGCCCATCATATACTATACTCACCCATCACCTATATCTCTGCCCATCATATACTATACACACCTATCATCTATATCTCTGCCCATCATATAATATACTCACCTATCATCTATATCTCTGCCCATCATATACTATACACACCCATCATCTATATCTCTGCCCCTCATATACTATACTCACCTATCATCTATATCTCTGCCCATCATATACTATACACACCCATCACCTATATCTCTGCCCATCATATACTATACTCACCTATCATCTATATCTCTGCCCATCATATACTATACACACCCATCACCTATATCTCTGCCCATCGTATACTATACACACCCATCACCTATATATCTGCCCATCATATACTATACACACCCATCACCTATATCTCTGCCCATCATATACTATACTCACCTATCACCTATATCTCTGCCCATCATATACTATACACACCCATCACCTATATCTCTGCCCATCATATACTATACACACCCATCACCTATATCTCTGCCCATCATATACTATACACACCCATCACCTATATCTCTTCCCATCATATACTATACACACCCATCACCTATATCTCTGCCCATCATATACTATACACACCCATCACCTATATCTCTGCCCATCATATTATACATACCCATCACCTATATATCTGCCCATCAGATACTATACACACCCATCACCTATATATCTGCCCATCAGATACTATACACACCTATCATCTATATCTCTGCCCATCATATACTATACACACCTATCATCTATATCTCTACCCATAATATACTATACACACCCATCACCTATATCTCTGCCCATCATATACTATACACACCCATCACCTATATATCTGCCCATCATATACTATACACACCCATCACCTATATCTCTGCCCATCAATTTAACCATTCTACATATACTATACACACTCATCACCTATATCTCTGCCCATCATATACTATACACACCTATCATCTATATCTCTACCCATCATATACTATACACACCCATCACCTATATCTCTGCCCATCATATACTATACACACCCATCACCTATATCTCTGCCCATCATATACTATACTCACTTATCATATATATCTCTGCCCATCAATATAACCATTCTACATATACTATACACACCCATCACCTATATCTCTGCCCATCATATACTATACTCACCTATCATCTATAACTCTGCCCATCATATACTATACACACCCATCACCTATATCTCTGCCCATCATATACTATACACACCCATCACCTATATCACTGCCCATTATATACTATACACACCTATCATCTATATCTCTGCCCATCATATACTATACTCACCTATCATCTATATCTCTGCCCATCATATACTATACACACCCATCACCTATATCTCTGCCCATCAAATACTATACTCACCTATCATCTATATCTCTGCCCATCATATACTATACACACCTATCATCTATATCTCTGCCCATCATATACTATACACACCCATCACCTATATCTCTGCCCATCATATACTATACACACCCATCACCTATATATCTGCCCATCATATACTATACACACCCATCACCTATATCTCTGCCCATCATATACTATACTTACCTATCACCTATATCTCTGCCCATCATATACTATACACACCCATCACCTATATCTCTGCCCATCATATACTATACACACCCATCACCTATATCTCTGCCCATCATATACTATACACACCCATCACCTATATCTCTTCCCATCATATACTATACACACCCATCACCTATATCTCTGCCCATCATATACTATACACACCCATCACCTATATCTCTGCCCATCATATTATACATACCCATCACCTATATATCTGCCCATCAGATACTATACACACCCATCACCTATATCTCTGCCCATCATATACTATACACACCTATCATCTATATCTCTACCCACCATATACTATACACACCCATCACCTATATCTCTGCCCATCATATACTATACACACCCATCACCTATATATCTGCCCATCATATACTATACACACCCATCACCTCTATCTCTGCCCATCAATTTAACCATTCTACATATACTATACACACTCATCACCAATATCTCTGCCCATCATATACTGTACACACCTATCATCTATATATCTACCCATCATATACTATACACACCCATCACCTATATCTCTGCCCATCATATACTATACACACCCATCACCTATATCTCTGCCCATCATATACTATACTCACTTATCATATATATCTCTGCCCATCAATATAACCATTCTACATATACTATACACACCCATCACCTATATCTCTGCCCATCATATACTATGCTCACCTATCATCTATAACTCTGCCCATCATATACTATACACACCCATCACCTATATCTCTGCCCATCATATACTATACACACCCATCCCCTATATCACTGCCCATTATATACTATACACACCTATCATCTATATCTCTGCCCATCATATACTATACTTACCTATCATCTATATCCCTGCCCATCCTTATAACCATCCTACATGTACTATACACACCCATCACCTATATCTCTGCCCATCATATACTATACACACCCATCACCTATATCTCTGCCCATCAATATAACCATCCTACATATACTATACACACCCATCACCTATATCTCTGCCCATCATATACTATATATACACTCCCATCACCTATATATCTGCCCATCATATACTATACACACCCATCACCTATATCTCTGCCCATCAATATAACCATCCTACATATACTATACACACCCATCACCTATATCTCTGCCCATCATATACTATATATACACTCCCATCACCTATATATCTGCCCATCATATACTATACACACCCATCACCTATATCTCTGCCCATCAATATAACCATCCTACATATACTATACACTCCCATCACCTATATCTCTGCCTATCATATACTATACTGACCCATCGCCTATATCTCTGCCCATCATATACTATACACACCCATCACCTATATCTCTGCCCATCATATACCATACACACCCATCACCTATATCACTGCCCATCATATACTATACACACCCATCACCTATATCACTGCCCATCATATACTATACACACCTATCATCTATATCTCTGCCCATCATATACTATACACACCCATCACCTATATCTCTGCCCATCATATACTATACTCACTTATCATATATATCTCTGCCCATCAATATAACCATTCTACATATACTATACACACCCATCATCTATATCTCTGCCCATCATATACTATACTCACCTATCATCTATAACTCTGCCCATCATATACTATACTCACCCATTACCTATATCTCTGCCCATCAAATACTATACACACCCATCACCTATATCACTGGCCATCATATACTATACTCACCCATTACCTATATCACTGGCCATCAAATACTATACACACCCATCACCTATATCTCTGCCCATTATATACTATACTCACCCATTACCTATATACTAGTTTCAGGGTGTTGATGATCACGGAACTCACACCCAAGACTAGGGAATTGTATTATCATTTATGTTATACTTCAGACTAGTTCCAGGGTGTTGATGATCACGGAACCCACACCCAAGACTAGGGAATTGTATTATCATTTATGTTATACTCCAGACTAGTTCCAGGGTGTTGATGATCACGAAACTTACACCCAAGACTAGGGAATTGTATTATCATTTATGTTATGCTCCAGACTAGTTCCAGGGTGTTGTGACTACGGACCTCACACCCCAGACTAGGATTGTGCTATTACTGTGTTACGTTAGCCCAGTTCAGGGCAAAACCTTGCATATTAGCAGCAGGGCTTCCTGCAACCCAGCCTCGGTCCCTCGCCCAGGGGTCCACAGGCTACAAGAATATCACCCACCGTCAGGGGTGAATCCCTCAGGAGTATTAGGCTGCCAGCTCCTCTGGTGGTCTCCACTCAGAGTTGTTACTGTTACACCAATCACTCTCACACACATAGGTGTCCAGAGGTTAGCAATATATCTGATTATCGGTGATACTGCAGATCATCAATAATCGGGTATATATCTGCATTCTTGGTGATACTACAGATCACCAATAATCAGATTCTCTCTGCGTGCTGACACCAATCGTTACAGTTTTAGCCATTTATTTAGGAAAGGGTTTTTTACAGTAATAGTGATTAAGATGTGGAATGCATTGCCACAGGAAGTCGTTATGGCAAACTCTACACCTGCATTTAAAGGGGGCTTAGATGCTTTCCTTGCGTTGAAAGACATCCATGGATACAATTACTAGGTAATGCCCAGTGATGTTGATCCAGGGATTTTGTCTGATTGCCATCTGGAGTTGGGTAGGATTTTTTTCACTTCTGGGGCTAATTGGACCATGCCTTGTAAGGGTTTTTTGCCTTCCTCTGGATCAGCAGGGATATGTGAGGGAGGAATCTGGTGTTGTGCCTTCCTCTGGATCAGCAGGGATATGTGAGGGTGCAGGCTGGTGCTGTACCTTCCTCTGGATCAGCAGGGATATGTGAGGGTGCAGGCTGGTGTTGTACCTTCCTCTGGATCAGCAGAGATATGTGAGGGTGCAGGCTGGTGTTGTGCCTTCCTCTGGATCAGCAGTGATATGTGAGGGAGCAGGCTGGTGTTGTGCCTTCCTCTGGATCAGCAGGGATATGTGAGGGTGCAGGCTGGTGTTGTGCCTTCCTCTGGATCAGCAGAGATATGTGAGGGTGCAGGCTGGTGTTGTGCCTTCCTCTGGATCAGCAGTGATATGTGAGGGAGCAGGCTGGTGTTGTGCCTTCCTCTGGATCAGCAGGGATATGTGAGGGAACAGGCTGGTGTTGAACTTTGTTCTCTGGTTGAACTCGATGGACGTATGTTTTTTTTCCAACCCAAATAACTATGTAACTGTAACCTCTGCCCATCATATACTATACACACCCATCACCTATATCTCTGCCCATCATATAGTATACACACCCATCACCTGTATCTCTGCCCATCATATAGTATACACACCCATCACCTGTATCTCTGCCCATCATATACTATACACACCCATCACCTATATCTCTGCCCATCATATAGTATACACACCCATCACCTATATCTCTGCCCATCATATACTATACACACCCATCACCTATATCTCTGCCCATCATATAGTATACACACCCATCACCTGTATCTCTGCCCATCATATAGTATACACACCCATCACCTGTATCTCTGCCCATCATATAGTATACACACCCATCACCTATATCTCTGCCCATCATATAGTATACACACCCATCACCTATATCTCTGCCCATCATATAGTATACACACCCATCACCTGTATCTCTGCCCATCATATAGTATACACACCCATCACCTATATCTCTGCCCATCATATAGTATACACACCCATCACCTGTATCTCTGCCCATCATATAGTATACACACCCATCACCTGTATCTCTGCCCATCATATAGTATACACACCCATCACCTATATCTCTGCCCATCATATAGTATACACACCCATCACCTATATCTCTGCCCATCATATAGTATACACACCCATCACCTATATCTCTGCCCATCATATAGTATACACACCCATCACCTGTATCTCTGCCCATCATATAGTATACACACCCATCACCTATATCTCTGCCCATCATATAGTATACACACCCATCACCTATATCTCTGCCCATCATATAGTATACACACCCATCACCTATATCTCTGCCCATCATATAGTATACACACCCATCACCTATATCTCTGCCCATCATATAGTATACACACCCATCACCTGTATCTCTGCCCATCATATAGTATACACACCCATCACCTATATCTCTGCCCATCATATAGTATACACACCCATCACCTGTATCTCTGCCCATCATATAGTATACACACCCATCACCTATATCTCTGCCCATCATATACTATACTCACCTATCATCTATATCTCTGCCCATCATATACTATACACACCCATCACCTATATCTCTGCCCATCATATAGTATACACACCCATCACCTGTATCTCTGCCCATCATATAGTATACACACCCATCACCTATATCTCTGCCCATCATATAGTATACACACCCATCACCTGTATCTCTGCCCATCACCATTACTGTATGTATGGTACATGCATAGTATGCATTATTTGTGGGACAGTCATCATACAATGCTCTGCATGTGTGTTTTTATATAACATTGAAAGAAAAGCATTAAACACACAGGTGCAGTCACTCATACATAGATCATGCATGTGGTATTATGGGTGGCTGCAGTTCCATCACTACAAATGATCATTTATTGTCAGTCTTCTATGTTCTCTGAACAGCAGACATATTGCAGCTTTGAGTTATATTTTCTGGCTGTGATTATTATGACAGATCTGCTTTTCTGTCTCCAGACCTCTGAAGGCTCCAGATACCGGCAGAGATGGAGAAGGAGGCGAGCCACATAGCTTATAAGATACTAAATCTCACCCTGGAGATCATCTGTCTGCTGACCGGAGAGGTGAGGAGGATTCTGGGAGGTCACATGATGTCACTCTTATCTCTAGTAATATAACACACTGGTGACTGGAGAGGTGAGGAGGATTCTGGGAGGTCACAAGACATCACTCTTATCTCTAGTAATATAACACACTGGTGACTGGAGAGGTGAGGAGGATTCTGGGAGGTCACATGACATCACTCTTATCTCTAGTAATATAACACACATGTGACTGGAGAGGTGAGGGGGATTCTGGGAGGTCACATGACATCACTCTTATCTCTAGTAATATAACACAGGTGACTGGAGAGGTGAGGAGGATTCTGGGAGGTCACACGACATCACTCTTATCTCTAGTAATATAACACACTGGTGACTGGAGAGGTGAGGAGGATTCTGGGAGGTCACATGACATCACTCTTATCTCTAGTAATATAACACACATGTGACTGGAGAGGTGAGGGGGATTCTGGGAGGTCACATGACGTCACTCTTATCTCTAGTAATGTAACACAGGTGACCGGAGAGGTGAGGAGGATTCTGGGAGGTCACATGACGTCACTCTTATCTCTAGTAATATAACACAGGTGACCGGAGAGGTGAGGAGGATTCTGGGAGGTCACATGACATCACTCTTATCTCTAGTAATATAACACACTGGTGACTGGAGAGGTGAGGAGGATTCTGGGAGGTCACATGACATCACTCTTATCTCTAGTAATATAACACACATGTGACTGGAGAGGTGAGGGGGATTCTGGGAGGTCACGTGACATCACTCTTATCTCTAGTAATATAACACAGGTGACCGGAAAGGTGAGGAGGATTCTGGGAGGTCACATGACATCACTCTTATCTCTAGTAATATAACACACAGTTGACTGGAGAGGTGAGGATTCTGGGAGGTCACATGACATCACTGTTATCTCTAGTAATATAACACACAGGTGACAGGAGAGGTGAGGAGGATTCTGGGAGGTCATATGACATCACTCTTATCTCTAGTAATATAACACAGGTGACTGGAGAGGTGAGGGGGATTCTGGGAGGTCACATGACATCACTCTTCTCTCTAGTAAAATAACACAGGTGACTGGAGAGGTGAAGGGGATTCTGGGAGGTCACATGGCATCACTCTTATCTCTAGTAATATAACACACATGTGACTGGAGAGGTGAGGAGGATTCTGGGAGGTCACATGGCATCACTCTTATCTCTAGTAATATAACACAGGTGACCGGAGAGGTGAGGAGGATTCTGGGAGGTCACATGACATCACTCTTATCTCTGGTAATATAACACACAGGTGACCGGAGAGGTGAGGAGGATTCTGGGAGGTCACATGGCATCACTCTTATCTCTAGTAATATAACACACAGGTGACTGGAGAGGTGAGGAGGATTCTGGGAGGTCACATGACATCACTCTTATCTCTAGTAATATAACACACAGGTGACCGGAGAGGTGAGGGGGATTCTGGGAGGTCACATGGCATCACTCTTATCTCTAGTAATATAACACAGGTGACCGGAGAGGTGAGGAGGATTCTGGGAGATACCATGATATCACTATTCTCTCTGTTAAAGTGTACCTGAACTCAGAACTTCCTCTTTGCTCTAAAAGAAAATCAACAGCATAATAACCTTTACAGAAAAACATGTCTTTGTTACAGCTGTTACAAATCCTGCAATAAATCTGCAGTGTTTCTACTTCCTGCTTTCATGGAATCAGACATAGGGTTAACATCCTGTGTTTACAAATTAGCTGTTCTGCCCAGGCAGCAGAGATACCTGAGCTGACACAGCTGAGAGATCAAATTACAGTTGTGATTAGTCACAGATGAGAGGGAATTAGACAGTCTAATCTCTCTAAATATAGACAGTGTGCAGTTCTCTCTGTTTTCCTTCTGTCCTATGCAAGAGTTTAAGTCCCAGAAACCGCAGGGGGCCCCGTGGGGGGGGGGGGGTTCTTTTCCCTGTCCTGAGAGACTGACAACTAAGGGCAAGGAGAGAAAAAGCTTTCTGTTCTCAGCAGAATTGTTCTAATGACTGCATCTGCTTTAAGGAATAGAAAGTTTTGTAGACAAAGGTATTTAGATGATCCCTATTCAGTGTTCAGTAGGGTCTTGTGTACAGCGCTGTTCAACCCCTAGCCTTTCTACCCCTCCCCAAGTGTTGTGTACTGTAGTGATGCTGGAGGAGTCTGGGCACAAAGAGAAAAAGCTTTCTGCTCTCTGCACACTTGTTCTAATGACTGCATCTGCTCAGCCACTGACAAAGAATCATACAAAGTTTGCAGACAAAGATTTGTAGACATTCCCTATTCAGTGTGCAGCAGGGTCTTGTGTACAGACCCCTGCCCCTCCACCCCTCTCCAAGTGCTGTGTACTGTAGTGATGGTGGAGGAGTCTGCAGAGCCCCGCCCCCAGCCTCTGTACCCCTCCCCAAGTGCTGTGTACTGTAGTGATGCTGGAGGAGTCTGCAGAGCCCCGCCCCAGCCTCTCCACCCCTCCCCAAGTGCTGTGTACTGTAGTGATGCTGGAGGAATCTGCAGAGCCCCGCCCCCAGCCTCTCCACCCCTCCCCAAGTGCTGTGTACTGTAGTGATGCTGGAGGAGTCTGCAGAGCCCCGCCCCCAGCCTCTCTACCCCTCCCCAAGTGCTGTGTACTGTAGTGATGCTGGAGGAGTCTGCAGAGCCCCGCCCCCAGCCTCTCTACCCCTCCCCAAGTGCTGTGTACTGTAGTGATGCTGGAGGAGTCTGCAGGGCCAGTTCCCTGCTCCATCAGAGATGGACAGAGTGAGTGTAATAAGCTGAGGCTGGGAGCACACTCGTTTGTCGGTTATCTGTATGCGTTTTCTGCACACCATGTGTGTCTGCATGTGTGAAAACATGCACGTTTTATCACAGAAGCTAATGTAAGTGATAGAGAAAATGCCTGCAGTGCTTCACTGCTGTCTGTTCATATCTGCATGGGGAAAACACATTCAAGTGTACACTAGTCAATTGCATTACATTAGTTCTCAGTTTACCTGTGCAGAAAGCGAGGGGGCATCCATTGTTTCGCAGGGGGGCCTAGTGATATCTAGTTATGCCCCTGGTGAGGAGGATTCTGGGAGGTCACATGACATCACTCTTAGGGGTTGATACACCAATGGCCTGAATGCACTAAGATCATGCTGGAGATAATAAGGCAAGAGAAAACTTACCTCCACGCAGTGAGAGAGTTATCTTATCTCTTCATTCCTTAAGTTACCTCCTCTGTAGTTAACTTACCTCCTCTGTAGTTATTTTCACACGCAGTTAATTAACAGCCTGTCTTTAACTTTAGAATTCTGGAGTTATTTTAAGGATTGAAGAGTTAACTTTAGGTTTGCCTGAGGTAAGATGTTTCCTGAATACGACATGCCTCGTCACCATGGTGATAACTCTAGAAACGTTACTAAGGACAGGAGATAAGCTTAGTGAATTGAGGCCATTGTGCGGTAATACAATAGTGTTAGCACAGCGCAGGCAATATTACCTGTAGTTATGAGCGGAAGTACCGCGAGATACGATAGTCGCGTGACCAGCGGTATTCTAGTAGGTTGACCGCTGCTAATGGTCGCGCTACTGGAGTACAGCAGGTGACATTACCATTGTATCTCGCTGTACTTCCGCTCATAACTACTCGTAATATTGCTGTGCGCTGTGCCTGCACTATTATATTACCGCACAATGATGTATCACCCCCATAATCTTTACTAATATGTGCAAGTCCAATGCAGTCACCTCCTGAAGAATATACCAGCCAGGTTGATTGACAAATATACTTTATAGTAGCAAATACAACTAGTTCTGTGGGCCTCTTCCTCAGGTGCCACCTTGTAGGGTAGTGAGTAAGAAATAAAGGCGCTCACATGCTCACAACGCTACATTGTGGCACTGTCACCTGAGGAAGAGCATGAATCCCACAATACGCATTGTATTTTCTGCCATATAAGTGTTATCACAATTCAGGTGGGTATATTCCCCAGGAAGTAAGTGCTTTGTGTCTTGCATTCCTTTTTCACTCTGTATCCTCTGAGATATATAGTGTTCCAGCTCCTGCATGACAGATTTTTCTGAACAGGAAATCCATTGAAGACCCAAAATGGGTTATTAAATTGTCTCCACTGGTTATATTATTGGTTGCCTCTAAGGGGCGCTGTCTTGTCAGTACTGTATAACCTAGGTTCTCAACATGTGGTACGCGTACCCCAGGGGGTACTTATGATGGTTCCAGGGGGTACTCGGGCTTTATATACTTAACCAAGAATAACAAATTTCGAGTTTTAGAAAATTATTTAAACTACACTAAATTAGTATTTTAGCTAATCAAAAGCAATAGTAAATGCTTGGAAATTGTTTAGAACCAATTATCATGTACTACGACTAAATATATATTTGTCAAGGGGTACTTGTGATAATGTTTACTATGCTAGGGGGTACTTGGTGAGTACAGGGTTTTAAAAGGGGTACATACCAATAAAATGTTGAGAAACACTGCTGTATAACATTTTCTGTTATTCCATTAATACATATACCACACTGAAGCTACATAGACATGCTAGAAGGGAATGTGTGGAGGTGGACTTTCATGGCTGTCTCTGCTGAGAGTCCAGCATGCGTACTCGTGTCCCCGATTGCATGGTCTCCTTCCTTACCCCGCTCTGTGGAAACCACTCCACTGTGCACATCACCATCACATCCCCTCCCCACAGCAGCAGTAGGCCTCTCTGTGGTACACCACAGTAACATACAACTCTTGTTTGCCAGGATCTAGGTCAGTCCTAGTGATGCTTGTGTACAGGCGCCCTAACTCTGTCCTTTTCTGTCCTGTTCGTCTCTGTGGATACCAAATATTATACATGTGACTTAGTTGGTCTTTCTACACAGAATTGTCCTCCAGTGATGTCTGATGATCATGTGACCATCCCGGTGCCCTCATCCCACTCCCTGATATCTGAAGGACTCGACAAGCAGAAGATTCTGGAAGTCACCAGGAAGATGATTGAGCTGCTGACAGGAGAGGTGAGCGGTGCTGGGAATTATGGGGCATAACAGCAAGGGGTGTGTCAGGATGGTGACTCTATCATTGTGTGTGTCAGGTTCCTATAAGGTGTCAGGATGTCACCGTCTATTTCTCCATGGAGGAGTGGCAGTATTTAGAAGAACACCAGGACCTCTACAAGGACGCCATGATGGTGGACTACAAGAGCCTCACTACACCGGGTAAGAGGAGTGTTACGCCTGCTGCACACTTTAGAAATTGGCAGTTATGGTATAATATTAATAGCTATACAGATACGTTGTTTGGTTCCTGGCCAAGTGGTATCTACTGCTCCTTGGAGAGGGAGGAATGGGTGGAGCAAGTGGCACCACAGTCAAGGCGCTACAACAATAGAGGTATCCGCTCTGGCACATGGTAGCAGAAGTGGGCCACCCATGCAGAGCAGGAAGGCGTAAAGCTTGTACACAGATTTAATGATTAACATGTACAGGAGATGTGTTGTTTAAATGGAACATAAGTATCAGCACTGCGAGGTTACAGTGGCCAGACCAGTCGAAATGGGTGGGAGGAGAACCTGAACAGTGTGGACATTACAGAAGGAAAAGGTGGAGTCTGGTTGGCGGAGTCTCCCTTTGGCTTCCTGTTGACTCCAGTGATGACATCTAAACTTCCATAATTCCCGTCTCAGCTATTGCCCACCATGTCTCCACCTGAATTCAGGAGGTGCAGAGATCTCACCACTGAAGATAGACCCAAAAGATATTGCTGCATGGGTGACCTCTCCCCCATCAGTAACAGATCAGCCACACAACGTCCCAGTGATGTGGGCTGGTAAATGTGGTGCAGACAGAGACACCACTCTCATATGTACATGGAATGAAGGAAGGTAAGTCCACTCTCCCTTCCTTCAAGCCATGATCTCTCCACCATAAAGCAAATACTTAACCATTTCACAACTGAGGGGTTTTACCCCTGAAACACCAGCACGATTTTTACCTTTCAGCGCTGCTTCCATTCCAGTACTGATGTACTATGATTGGTTATTGGGGACTGGAGAGTCCCCATAACCAATGATTGTACTGCAGAGCTGGGGTGTGCGCGCGCGGGTCACGGGAGCGTGCGATTGCGCGCTGCACGTTTGTTTACCTTACATTGTTTTGAATGAAGACGGCTTCTGTTTGAAGCCGTCTTCATTCTACTCGCAATCAGCAAGGCTAATTGGATTTAGGAACGCTTGTTCCTAACATCCAATTAGTCACCTGCTGTTCGGGCTGGCTGGAGTGTGCGCGAGAGTTCCCCGCCTACTCCCAGCCAGTAAACAAACAAGTGCGCCTTTCTCCGTCCCTGGAGGTGAAGCGGTGCGCAGACAGTTGGAGAAATTTAGCCCTGGGGGGGTGAAGTGGTTAAATCTCAGCTGCTAGTAAATTGACTGATCTAATGTCAGTAGTAAAAAAGTTTCTGTACCGTGTAAGCCAAACAAATTATGTAGGTAGAAAATGTGTCTTGTACAAGTAATACCTTTTAATGGCTAACTGATAGAGATAAATTCAAATTAATAGGGCTGCGCTGCCTATGAACAAAGCTGTCACCTTGACAGAGATTTTGGCTATATCAAAGTCTGCTGCAATCACCAGACTCCCCTTTAATTGAAATGCAACTTACAATATAGCATATATAACAAAATTACTACCGCACAAATCAGACCTTACTGCAGTCCACAATCTAAGTGAGATTTCCCACAATAAATTGGTTTTCTCAACCCTATCAAATCTTACTACAGTCAATAGCTTGATTCAAATGAACCTCTCAAGCTCTTATCAGACCTTACTGCAGTCAAACACTTTTCTTATGAGCTCACAGCCTAAATAGTCAAAAAATGTTCATCACTTGGAGTCAATGAGGTTGCTTTCTGCTTGGGATGGCTGCTTCACTTTACCAGATGCTGAAATAATATCGATTGCTGAGCTGCGCTCACCATTAATTCCTACAAAACATAAATGCACTACACATAGCGTAATTCCATTAACAATCTTGCAGACACCCGAGTGATAGTGAGTAGTGTGACACTCGTGAATCCACTCCCCAAAGTAGATTGCGCTCACCAAATTGCAGCCTCCTCAAACATCAGGTGGGTCTAGCGTTTTAACTTAACACATCCAACTGGCACTTTTACTCTTCAATTTTCTTTAATATATGGATAAAAAAGTTTCCTTCACATAAAAAACACATAGAGCCATCATAGCGTGATACTGCTGAAAATCAAGAATCGCCCTGGGCGGAGCTATGGCCAGCGCGTCTGACGTCACCGCGTGCAGAGGGAAGCCGGCATTTGCAAACAAGCTGACAGAGCGGGGAACGGGAGCCTAAGCGGACGGAGCTACAGAGGGGGATATGGGACGCCGTACCCATCCAGAAGCCAGGACAGATCCCACTGCTGAGGCATATGATGCGCATTGATTCAAGTTTTGATACGTAAGTGCGCACTTAATGCGGGGGCGATTCTTGATTTTCAGCAGCTCTATGGTTTTTTTTTATGTTTTATGTGAAGCAAACGTTTTTATCCATATATTAAAGAGAATTGAAGAGTAAAAGTGCCAGTTGGATGTGTTAAGTTAAAACGCTAGACCCACCTGATGTTGGAGGAGGCTGCAATTTGGTGAGCGCAATCTACTTTGGGGAGTGGCTTCACGAGTGTCACACTACGCACTATCACTCGGGTGTCTGCAAGATTGTTAATGGAATTACGCTATGTGTAGTGCATTTATGTTTTGTAGGAATTAATGGTGAGCGCAGCTCAGCAATCGATATTATTGATAGAGATAAATTGTGCAAGCTTTCTGGGATCTAGTCCCCTTCTTCAGGCATATTTCTAGATGATAGCTGAAGTAAAACACTGTCACTGTTTTTACCTACATCAGTGTTTTACTTCAGCTAACATCTGGAAATATACCTGAAGAAGGAGACTAGATCCCAGAAAGCTTGCATCATTTAACGTTATCAGTTAGCCATTAAAATGTGCTACTTTTACAAGACTTTGTCTGATCTGATCTAATGTCAAAACAAACCTTTTTTCAGAAATGTTACTATCTTAAAAACAGACCTTGAGAATAAATTCCAATAAAAAAATTAGGTAAACAAAAAAGATGCGAGACGTTCTTTGTACAGTGTCCTTCTAATGTCTGTTAGGCCCCGTTCACACTTGCGTTTTGGCATGCAAACGGACCGGATCAGGATCGTATCAGGACCTGATCCGGATTGGAACCGTACGGTTCCGATCCGGATCCGATCCGGATCTGGTCCGTTTGCATCAGGACTGCTTCAGGCTGCCTTCCGGATCCGTGGGGGAAAAAAAACAAAAAACCAACAAAATACCTTAAAATTTGTTGGGGTCTGTAGAAGGTGCACCTGGTGCACCTGTAGAATCAGGTTCCTCCGCTGTAGGCCTCACCTCCACGTCCGACATACTGCCAACAGCTCCAGCACGTCTGTCACTGCTGCTCCACTCCAGACATGCTTGGCCCATGTGTCCCCATCCGAAATGGCCGCTATAAATACGCATAGGAAGTGGGGTAGAACGTCCGGTGTTGTCTCCAGTGTGTTCTGTGCTTCCGTTTCCCATTGGTTTTCTATATCCGGATGGTGCAGCCAGGCTCCGGTCCAGGTGCGTGGGCCGGATGAGCCGGACCAAAAAATAGGGCATGTTGGAAAAGTGTCCGGAGTCCGGATCCGGTCTGGCTCCGTACTGTACGGAACGGACGCGTGTGAATGTCCGCATAGCCTTTGCATTGCTATGCGGAACGTACGTTCCGTTTGTACAGTATACGGTCCGGATCCGATCAGGCGGATCCGGACAGGGAACGCTAATGTGAACCGGGCCTTAGAATTTAAGTATGATATGCTTGAATTCATAGGCCTCAGTCACTTTACATAACTGGTTTAGTAAAAGGACTTGCTCTGCAGAGTGACTCTGTTTAAGGAGAAATTCTCTTAAAGAGAAATAGAGGCATTTCTGCAAAGCACCATGTTCTTTAGAACAGAATCCACAAGGCCGTAGAATAGATATCAAGAAGACATTCAGGCTTTGTGGGATGAACATTGAGTGTTTTAATATTTCCTAAAGGTAAACAATAGCCAGGGAACAGGAAACAAGAACAAGGGAAGAGGTCATTTTTCCAGCGCATGCGCAGTAAAGACTGTGCTTGTCATGATATAGTGTGTTCTTATCAGCCAATAGCTCCAGAGAGCCACTTCTGACTTCCACTTTCTACTTTCCTTCTAGTAACTTCGATTATCTGTATGCTGTATATACGCTTAGTGCATAGCTGTACCATAACAGAAAGCCTGGTCTATTCACAAGGGATAGACCAAGAGCCGCAACGCTAAAGATGACTTACTACAGACTGATTGCTTTGCTGAGGTAACATGTAATGAAGATAAGATTGCTGCTGATCACGTTTGTATATCTGTTTACTGAATAAACACCTTAACCTTGGACGATGTCTAAGCAGTTCTATCTCCTGTGCTGTTGATGTGATGTCAAGTTATCACACTTTCTGTGATATGGTGCCGGACAAAAGTGTAGTGTTGTTGCCTATAGCAACCAACAAATATTTATTACAATGTCTACGCCAACTCTCAGCTCTCAGGCATTGGAGCTGTTGTAAACCAAACTAAGATGATGTTTTTCTTTGTCCCACAACAGGTGCATCTGCTATGGAGAAGAGCTTAGAGGAGGACTGGATACACGAAGATGACGATCTTCCAGATACTAACAACCAGGAGGATTCTTTCTCAGTTAATGGGAGTTTTATACACAACAAGAGAGACCAAGAGTTTGCCCGGTACACCTGTAAGATCATCATGGAGAACCCAAATTTGGCCAGAGAAGATGTTTTCTCCACACAGGACCAGAAACAGGTCCAGTTGAAAACTCCTAAGTTGGAGCCATTTCCTAGTGGAAAAGTAATTGGACCATGCGTGGAGACTCTAATCCCCACGGGTCACACAAAGGTGCCATCTGGGCATTCTGCAGATGGACCTCTGTCACAGAAACATGGACTTCTTCCACTCATGGACAATTTGTCACCCTCAGATGGCTTGCCATGTATAACCTCGTACATTAAAGAGGAACCCATCTCAGATGAAGAAGAGGAGCTCCAACACCCTGACATTGTAATCAACTCTGACTGCTCACAACCCACATCTACTTCTATGAAAGATGATCCATGGGAGGAGGGGGATTTCATGAACATGGGTCTGTATACCCACCATGGACAATACATGGCAACTCATATCAAGGTGGAGTCGGCCCTTGCCGACGGCATACAGAAGAGATGGCCATGTTATGAGTGCGGCAAGACGTTATCCACCAGATCCAATCTTTTTGTCCACCAGAGGTCACACAAGCGAAAGAAGCCCTTCATCTGTGTGGAGTGTGGCAAGGGCTTCTCCAGCCGTGGTTATCTGGTCATACATCGCAGGAACCACACGGGCGAGCGGCCCTTTTCCTGCCCCGAGTGTGGCGAGAGCTACATGGCCAAATCCCAACTCCTCCGGCATCAGACCAAGTAT